>NC_057794.1:520134518-520434518 GCF_018294505.1 Triticum aestivum
AAAAAAAAGAGAAAATAAGAAGGGACAGTACTACTATCCTTTTACCACACTTGTGCTTCAAAGTAGCACCATGATCTTCATGATAGAGAGTCTCCTATGATATCACTTTCATATACTAATGGGAATTTTTCATTATAGAACTTGGCTTGTATATTCCAATGATGGGCTTCCTCAAAATGCCCTAGGTCTTCGTGAGCAAGCGAGTTGGATGCACACCCACTTAGTTCCTTTTGTTGAGCTTTCATACATTTATAGCTCTAGTACATCCGTTGCATGGCAATTCCTACTCGCTCACATTGATATCTATTAATGGGCATCTCCATAGCCCGTTGATACGCCTAGTTGATGTGAGACTATCTTCTCCCTTTTTGTCTTCTCCACAACCAACCTTCTATTCCACATATAGTGCTATATCCATGGCTCACGCTCATATATAGCATGAAGATTGAAAAACTTTGAGAACATTGAAAGTATGAAAAAATTGCTTGGCTTGTCATCGAGGTTGTGCATGATTTAAATATGTTGTGTGGTGAAGATGGAGCATAGCCAGACTATATGATTTTGTAGGAATACCTTTTTTGGCCATGTTATTTTGAGAAGACATAATTGCTTTATTAGTATGCTTGAAGTATTATTATTTTTATGTCAATATTAAACTTTTGTCTTGAATCTTATGGATCTGAATATTCTTGCCACAATAAAGAATTACATAGAGAAATATGTTAGGTAGCATTCCACATCAAAAATTCTGTTTTTATCATTTACCTACTCGAGGACGAGCAGGAATTAAGCTTGGGGATGCTGATACGTCTCCGACGTATCTACAATTTTTGATTGTTCCATGCTATTATATTATTTGTTTCGGATGTTTATGGGCTTTATTATCCACTTTTATATTATTTTTGGGACTAACCTATTTACCCAGAGCCCAGTGCCAGTTTCTGTTTTTTCCTTATTTTAGAGTATCGCAGAAAAGGAAAATCAAACGGAGTCCAATTGACCTGAAACTTCACGGAACTTATTTTTGGAGTGGAAGCAATCCAGAAGACTTGGGGTGTACGTAAGGGAAGCAACGAGGAAGGCACGAGGCAGGGGGCGCGCCCACCCCCCTGGGCGCGCCCTCCACCCTCGTGGGCTCCTCGTGACCCCCCTGACGTATTTCTTCCTCCTATATATACCAATATACCCTAAAACCATCGGGGAGCACAATAGACCGGGAGTTCTGCCGCCAGAAGCCTCCGTAGCCACCGAAAACCAATCTAGACCCATTCTGGCACCCTGCCGGAGGGGGGAATCCCTCTCCGGTGGCCATCTTCATCTTCCCGGTGTTCTCCATGACAAGGAGGGAGTAGTTCTCCCTCGGGGCTGATGGTATGTACCAGTAGCTATGTGTTTGATCTCTCTCTCTCTCATGTTCTTGCGGTGGTACAATCTTGATGTATCGCGAGCTTTGCTATTATAGTTGGATCTTATGATATTTCTCCCCCTCTACTATCTTGTATTGGATAGAGTTTTCCCTTTGAAGTTCTCTTATCGGATTGAGTCTTTAAGGATTTGAGAACACATGATGTATGTCTTGCGTGGGATACCCGTGGTGACAATGGGGTATTCTATTGATCCACTTGATCTATGTTTTGGTGATCAACTTGCGTATTTCGCCCATGAACCTATGAATAGGGGTTGGCACACGTTTTCGTCTTGACTCTCCGATAGAATCTTTGGGGCACTCTTTGAAGTTCTTTGTGTTGGTTTAAATAGATGAATCTGAGATTAGGGTTTTGGTTGATTTGTGTCTTAAGGTGTTATTCTAGTACGAACTCTATGATAGATTGAACGGAAAGAATAGCTTCATGTTATTTTACTACGGACTCTTGAATAGATCGATCAGAAAGGATAACTTTGAGGTGGTTTCGTACCCTACCATAATCTCTTTGTTTGTTCTCCACTATTAGTGGCTTTGGAGTGACTCTTTGTTGCATGTTGAGGGATAGTTATATGATCCAATTATGTTATTATTGTTGAGAGAACTTGCACTAGTGAAAGTATGAGCCCTAGGCCTTGTTTCAACGCATTGCAATACTGTTTGTGCTCACTTTTATCATTAGTTACCTTGCTGTTTTTATATTTTCAGATTACAAAAACCTTTATCTACTATCCATATACCACTTGTATCACCATCTCTTCGCCGAACTAGTTCACCTATACAATTTACCATTGTATTGGGTGTGTTGGGGACACAATAGACTCTTTGTTATTTGGTTGCAGGGTTGCTTGAGAGAGTCCATCTTCATCCTACGCCTCCTACGGATTGATAAACCTTAGGTCATCCACTTGAGGGAAATTTGCTACTGTCCTACAAACATCTGCACTTGGAGGCCCAACAACGTCTACAACAAGAAGGTTGTGTAGTAGACATCTACGTCGGATACACATATACTTTCATTTTTACTTGTTTACTTTTCAGGTCTCAATCTCACAGGCACCATCTGATGGCCTGGTCATCGGTCCTCTTGAAGGGACCCTCATGCAGCTCTCCCTTGGTTTAGGCATGTCAAATAGCCCGTTGCTTATTGCACTACATGTATCAATGCGCCTTGACTTACTAATTAAATTACAATGAGAACAGTTTGTGGGTGGAGCTGTAGGACTCCAACTTTTTTGTACCTTTTCTGTTATCTTTCTATTTTCCCCTTTTAGCTCCCCTATGGATAATCCTATCAGGTGGCACTTGTACACTTTGGTACGCTTGATATTTTCCAGGGGCTCCATAGCACCCAACATTACGGCAACAAAAGTCTGAACAATTTGTATAAGTATAGTTCGGCACCCCGAATTTAGCATTATATGCATTGACTCCGAATCATGTCTTGGGTCAATAGTTGGGTTTCCCGGCTCCTGTGCTTGCTACCTTACGTTCTGCTACATCGGCTAAGGTAGTAAAGGGAGAACCACTGCGATTGTGCCTTGGTTTATCCAAAGGAGCACCTCAGTAGAGAAAGCTGAAAACTAACTGTCATGATGCGGCGAGAGCCGGTCAGCTGTTCGGAGGTTGCAAATAATTGGAGATTTCTTCCGCATTACGCGAAGGATTGGTACTTCCCGATCAGATGCTTATAGCACTCTAGTTTGGACCCTAGGGGTTGTGCCCATGTTTATATTGTCGCACTCCTATGGCTAAGTGAGGGCGTTACAGCCGCATAGTCTGGTTGCCTGGTTCGTTGCGCTAAACAACTCCTTCAAGGACCATCTAATTGGATCAAGATTGTTTAGATTCCATCCCGAACACCCCCGTACTACCTATGTGGGGGCCAAAGTCGACGACTGGTTAACCCTCAGATTTCATACAACACGGCCGCACAGGAAGTAAAAATTTAAAACATAACAAGCATTATATTGCATAAATACTTTGTTTCGTCATACAAGGCAAAGGAAGCTCGAATACTTTCATTCAAAGATGGTGTCCTTCCCACAATGATCCACAACAATGCGGGAACCCTCTAAGACATCATCGAAGTATCGCTCAGGTGTGTGGTACTCCTTAACCTCTGGCGGCCCCCCGGTCGCTAGCTTGACAGCGTCCAGCTTCGCCCACCAGACCTTGCAATAAGAGAAGGCCAGACGCGTGCCCTCGATGCAGACAGACCACTTGATGACATCCAGCCGAGGACAGGCATCCACTAGCTTCTTCACGAGGCCGAAGTAGCTGTTGGGAATAGCTCTGGCCGGCCACAACCGGACTATCATATCCTTCATGGACAGTTCAGCCACCATGTGCAGCTCGACCTGCTGTTTCTGCTAATGGCTGAAGGTCAATGGATGTTCTAGCACGCAATATTGCGACCAGAACAGCTTCTCTGTGGGGCTCCCTTCTTCGTCTTGGAAGAACTCCGCAGCATCGGTCACACTGCACGGCAGATCAGCAAAGGCCCCTGGAGAACTCCGAATCTGGGTTAGTAAAAGGAATTTCCTCTTCACGGTCCTGCTTTGCATATTGAATGCCTTACCCACCGCGATCTTCCTGGCCTCCTGGATCTCATGGAGGGCGCCTTGGGCTTCAATCTGGGCCGCATCCGCACTCTTATGAGCCTCGACAAGTTCGGCTTCTTGAGCTGACGCATTGTGCTCCAAGGTCTCGCACTTCTTCACCACGTCCTGGAACTCCTGTTGGACTTTGTTGACCCAGGCCTTGAGCCTTTTATGGGCGGCCTGCTCCTTGACAGCCTTCCCCTCGGCTTCGACCAGGGCCGCTTTCAGGGCCTCGACCTCGGTCATCGCCTCTGTTTACATCATGATACTTCGGTCATTGCATATTTTCCCTTTTTTCGAATCCATGACATGTCATTACTTACCTTGTCTTTCTTGGAGCCGCCTCTTTACCCGGCCCAGCTCCTCCTCGGCCTCCGCCAGTTTCTGCTTCAGTCTAGAGACTTCGGCAGTATGTGAGGCCGTGGCCAACAGCGATGTCTGCGCATACATTTTTAGACAAATTTAGTTAGTTTCCTGCAATAGGAGATTGATCCTCTGTTTGGATTTTTCTTTTCGAACAACGGACAGTGTCTCAGGGGCTACTGTCTACACTGGGATTTCCTCCTTTTTGCGCTGCTTGCCTCAAAACCTGTTAACAGGCCGCTGCAGGCTTCGATCAGTCCGCTTTTGGCGGAATGAATCCTTTCAATTATCATGCCCATAAGGACAGGATGCTCATCCATAATGGAAGCGCCTCGCAGCGCTTCCAGCAGATTATCCGGTGCCCCTGGTTGGACAGGGGTCACCGGGGAAACATGCATCCCCCCTTCTTTCGAAGGAGGTAGCATTCCGGATTCTGGAGCAGCCCCGGTCTCTGGAATTGAGTCCAGCTGAGAGTCGAACTGAGTTCGGCCCTCCCCACCAGTCTCCATGGGGATTAACTCCCCTTGGTGTCCGGCGATGGGATTTTCACCTTCTGGCGCCTCCTGAGCCTCTCCCCCGCCTAGAACAGTCCTTCAGAATAGCACCTCTGCATCATCCTTGGCCTTTGGGGAGTGAGCTGCTGGCGGCGAATCGCTGGCCATCACCTTGGAATCTAGCGACCCTCCTGACGAGGACCGCGGGGAGTTGTTGTGGGCCGGACTACAATAAAACATAACCAATCATTTAATTGTAGTAAAGAGGAGAAACTTTATGGGTGGATACAAGTCTTAGTACTTATGATGCGTCCCGAGGCTTAGCGCAGGGGCGTTCCTCCAGACTGTTGTCGACGTCCCATGCGGAGTTATTCGCAAGGGAGCCCTTCCCCTTCTTGGGCGCCTCCGCCTCCAGAGTCATGGAGGCCGCCCTCTTCTTACTCCCCCCATCAAGGGGAGAGTCTCTTCCCTCCTCCTCGTCCTCGTCGTCTTTGGCGGCGGGGGAACGGGCCTTGTCTTCGGACGTCACGTCCGAAGTGCCCTTGCAGCGGGGGCCACTTCGGACCCCCTTGGCCTTTCTTGTGGCCTTCTTCTCTGGTTCCTTATAAGGCACCAACTCCAGCATCTTTGCTAAGCACGAGATGACTGGTTCTTCAGGCGGGGGAGCTGGACACCGGATCTTCTTCGCCTTCTTCAGCCAGTACTGAAAAAGCGATGATAATAAAATCTTAGATATCACCCTTGAAACAAGCAAGTAGGGGATGTGTTGAAAATAAACAAACCTCGTTGGGGAGGTGATTTATGCCATGGCCGTGGTCTGAATCCGTGGCCGGAGGTATCTCGTTACCCTTGAAGTGCAACTTCCAGGCATCTTTGTGAGCTGTTTCGAAGAGCCTCTCCAAGGTGTGGTGCTTTTTCGGGTTGAAATCCCATAGAGGGCGGCTTCGGCTCTGGCAAGGGAGGATCCAGCGCACCAGCATCACTTGAATTATGTCGACGAGCTTGATGTCCCTATCGATCATGCTTTGAATGCGCGTTTGCAGCGCAATCAGCTCGTCTGATGAATACCAGTTCGGGCTCTTCTCGACCCAGGAGGTAAGTCGCACAGGAGCGCTTGAGTTGAATGTGGCAGCCACGGCCCAGGTGGCGCTGCGGGGTTCGGTGATGTAGAACCATTGTTTCTGCCATTCCTTGACAGACTCCACGAATGTGCCTTTTGGCCAAGGGACATTGGTGAGCTTGCTCACCATGGCGCCCCAGCACTCTGCGTGCTGTCTGTCCACCACCTTGGGTTTCATGTTAGAGGTTTTGAGCCATAGCCCGAAGTGGGGGTGGATGTGGAGGAAGGCCTCGCACACGATGATAAACGCCGAGATATTGAGGAAGGAGTTCGGGGATAGATCGTGGAAGTCTATCCCGTAATAAAACATTATCCCACTAACGAAGGGGTGGAGTGGAAACCCTAGCCTGCGGAGGAAATGGGGGAGGAACACTACCCTCTCGTCGGGCTTCGGCGTGGGAATGATTTGTCCTTGGGCTCGAAGACGGTGGGCGATTTCCTTCGCCAGGTACCCAGCCGCCCGAAGCTCAGCGATGTCCTCCTCCTTGATAGAGGAGGCCATCCACTTGCCTTGACCTCCGGATCCGGACATGGTTGAGTGCTTTCTCGAGTAGGAAATAGATGAGAACTTGGGTGCTGGAGGTCAAGACTGGAAAGGCAGGAGAAGAGAGAAGGCGTGGGAGAAGAAAGGGGAATCTTATCTCCTTATAAGGGGCAGTGAATATTGAACGCTACCCCACTTGCCTCAAAATTCGCCTTCTCCCGGGGGTTGTGTAAACGGCACGGTTGGGTTACCCACGCCTGTATTGATGAGAATCCCGCAATAAGGGGACACGATCTCTGCTTCGACAAGACGTGCCAATGGCAACCGCGTCTCGAAACGTGGAGCAGCCGACAAAAATGGTTCGTAATAATGACCGGATGGACGTGATGTCATGTCGTAAAAGTTTTCAGCGGATTTGACTCGTGTATTATTATATTCTCTCTACGGCTGTGTGTGGTGTGTGTTACAGGTCTGGACACAATCAATTCGTTCAAAGACTATTCTAGAGTTCGGAAGGAGGAACCCGTCTTGCAATGCCGAAGACAGCACTACGCGCCGGATACCTTGTCATTGAAGCCAGGTTCAGGGGCTACTGAGGGAGTCCTGGATTAAGGGGTCCTTGGGCGTCTGACCTGTTAGCCATGAGCTGGACTGATGGGCTGTGAAGATACGAAGACCGAAGACTGCACCCGAGTCCGGGTGGGGCTCTCCTTGGCGTGGAAGGCAAGCTTGACGACCAGATATGTAGATTCCCTTCTTTGTAACTGACCTTGTGTAACCCTAGATCCTCCCGGTGTCCATATAAACTGGAGGACCTAGTCCGGATAGGACACTCATTATCATAGCCATACAAGCTAGACCTCTAGGGTTTAGCCATTACGATCTCGAGGTAGATCAACTCTTGTAATACTCATACTCATCAATATCAATCAAGCAGGACATAGGGTATTACCTCCATAGAGAGAGCCCGAACCTGGGTAAACATCGTGTCCCTTGTCTCCTGTTACAATCGACCTTAGATGCACAGTTCGGGACCCCCTACCCGAGATCCGCCGGTTTTGACACCGACAATCATCATTATTCATTTTTAGAGCAGTGCCCCGGTGATGATGGAGACTATGATTCCCCCACAAGTAGGGATGAGACTCCAGACAATGAGAGAAAAAAAGAAAGAAAAGAAAGAAAAAAGAAACAAAGAGAGCAGGTGTGACGCCCCAAGACCGTTGCGCCAGGTGTCTTCCAGTTATTCGCTGTTGTTGCCTTGTCATTCGCTTGCGTGTTGCATCTTGCCATGTCATCATGTGCATTGCATCATCATGTTTTTCAAAACTTGCGTCCATCCGAGTTCCCCCAGTTCCGTCCGCTGTCCGTTTTGAGCCCACACACACTCGCACGCGCCCACGGCATGTCCGAAATATTATTTTATAAGTGACTGAAAAATGTTCTCGGAATGGGTTGAAAGTTGGCATGCTGTGTTGTTTTGTTGTCAGTAGACCGCCTGTCAATTTTCGTCGCACTCGGAGCTCGTTTGATAGCCCAACCGTTAAATATATAGCGACATTATAGCCGGTCATACGTCGGACGTTTTCGGTCTCCGAAGACTGTTTTCGGGCCTCTCTCTCCTCTCGTCTCAGCCCGAGGGCTTCTGCACAACCCACAAGTTCCAACCGACCCCTCGTGTGCATGTCGAAACTTCCCCAGACCCGACCCGGGCAGTCGTTACCGATGTGTCCGGATCATCCCCAGACATCTATAAACCATCTCCGTTTTGTTAATTGGGCTCCCTAACCTATTTATTCGAGACCGTCCGATTTTGATCGGAGGGTCCAAACCTAATCCTATTGTCCCTATATATAGACCAACCCCTACCCAAATCAAACCAAATCCATAATTTCTAGGGATCCTCCTAGCTGCTGCCGCCACTCCTCTTGTCTCCCCCACCTCGGGATCAATCCCCACCCAATCAGTGTGTGCATCCCCGATCCAAAATCCTCTGGATCTCTACACACCAACCACCGTCCTCCTCTGCTTCACTTCGAGACCCCAATAGCCGAGCCCCTTGCGCGCCTCAATGATCGAGGAGGAGCTCGACCTGTTGCCGCGACCACCACCGGCGACCAGGACCAGGCCGTCTCCGCGCCGCACCCTGCCTCTCCTTCTTTTTTCCTTATTCCCCTGGTTCTTCTCTCTCCCTCACCCCACGGTCTCTCTGTCTTTCTTCGGGGAGAATAGGAGCAGGCCCCGCCATGGCCGCCTCGTCCCGGAGCAAGCTCGTCGGCATCCTTCGTCTTCCTGCGCCTAGCGCCGCCACGGATCCGGAGAACGCCCTTCGCCTTGCCAAGTCCCACGCCAAGCCTCCGTGTGGCCAGAGCCCTGTGCATCTACGCCGCTGCCTGTCTGCACCTCCACTGCTTTGTGCAGCCGCCGCCATGCACCACGACCCCTCGTGCAAGTTGTCGCCGTCGCTGCTCTACTTCAGTTCGAGCAGAAGAGGACGCTCGTGCCCCTGCCGTCGCCTCAGGTTGCTCCCCGGAGTCCCAGCTCGCCGGAGTAGGCCACTAGCACCACCGGCCTCCTTCCTACTCGCGAGCGCCTGCATCGCCCGGTCCAGTCGCTGCGTTGACCATGCCAGACGCCGCTCGCCTCTGCCCGGTTCCACCGCCGCCAAGTCCAGCATAGCGTTGCCGCGAGCCGCCTCCTTCCTTGGATCCTCACCGCCCCGTCCCCCTGCTTCCTCTGCTTCGTGAATGAGCCATGCGCTCGCGTTGACCGATTCCAGCCAGATCGACCGCGCCCTTCCCCATCGATCGCCATGGGCCGCTCCTACGTCCAGCGCCCAAGGAAGGCCAGCCACTGTTTTGGCCCGGCCAAATCAGGCCCGATGTGAGCAGCCCCTCCAGATCCCCTGTTCCTATTGGGCCAACAAGATTCGGCCCAACAGATGTTTTTTTCCTGAACGATTTAGCTAATTCCAGAGACAACAGTTTTACAGAAAAACCCTCATGTTTCATGCATTTAATAACTCACAAATGGTGCATCGGATTAAAATGTTTTATATATGAAAAATGCTTAGAAATTCATCTAGTTTCATAATATGCTACTTTCTTCCATGTTAAAAATGTTTAACTTGCTGTTTGCATTAATTTGCTCAAATAACTTGTTAAAATGATTTAATTCATAACTAATTAACCGTAACTCGGTTTGTAACAAACTTAATATGTAAATGGGGTGGAAAAATGCCTAGTTTAACATGGCGGCATTACTTTGCATGTTTAACAACTCTAAAATATGGTTTAGGGCAGAATAGTACCAACCTTAAAATATGCACATGGGGATTTTCCGGAATTGTTGTTTGTTGTTCTGGCCTCATTTAAACTTGTCTAGATAGGTAGTTTTTCATATGCTTCACCCCTTGCCTTGTTTTAAAAACATTTAATATTGTTGGGTACATAAACGAGAGAGAACTAAATAAGTCATGTGGTGTTTCGGCAATATGCAACTCGTTGCATATCGAGCTCCACTTAATTTGTAGTATTGTTTGTGCATATTGCCATGCCATGCCTCTTTAAACCGGACATGCATCATACTTGGTTGTGCATCATGCAATGGTTATGTGATGGTTGTTTACTATGTTGCTTGCTTCTTTCCGGGTTGCCTCGCTCGTTAGCTTTGGTTTCATTCCGGAGTTGTGAGGATCCGTTCGACTATGTCCGCTTGTCTTCTTCATGGACTCGTTCTTCTTCCTTGCGGGATCTCGGGCAAGATGACCATACCCTCGAAATCACTTATGTCTTTGCTTGCTAGTTGTTCACTCTATTGCTATGCCGCGCTACCTACCACTTGCTATATCATGCCTCCCATATTGCCATGTCAATCCTCTAACCCACCTCTCCTAGCAAACCGTTGTTTGGCTATGTTACCGCTTTGCTCAGCCCCTCTTATAGCGTTGCTAGTTGCAGGTGAATATGAAGTTTGTTCCCTGTTGGAACATGGATATTTTTGGGATATCATTATTATCTCTTATTTAATTTAATTCATCTATATACTTGGTAAAGGGTGGAAGGCTCGGCCTTATGCTCGGTGTTATGTTCCACTCTTGCCGCCCTAGTTTCCGCCATATCGGTGTTATGTTCCATGATTTTGTGTTCCTTACGCGGTTGGGTGTTATGGGAACCCCTTGATAGGTCTCTTTGAATTAAACTCCTCCAACAAGGCCCAACCTTGATTTTACCATTTGCCTCATCACCACCTACTTTTCCCTTGGGAGTCGTGCTCCCGAGGGTCATCTTTATTTTAACCCCCCCCCCCCCCGGGCCAGTGATTCTCTAAGTGTTGGTCTGAACCAAGCCGCCTGTGGGGCCACCTCAGGGAAACTCGAGGTCTGCTTTTACTCGTAGCTTGTCTCATCCAGTGTTGCCCTGAGAACGAGTATGTGCGACTCCTATCGGGATTGTCGGCACATCGGGTGGCTTTGCTGGTCTTGTTTTACCATTGTCGAAATGTCTTGTAACCGGGATTCCGAGACTGATCGGGTCTTCCCTGGAGAAGGAATATCCTTCGTTGACCGTGAGAACTTGTGATGGGCTAAATTGGAACACCCCTGCAGGGTTTGAACTTTTGAAAGCGGTGCCCGCGGTTATGTGGTAGATTGGAATTTATTAATGTCCGGTTGTGGAGAACTTGACACTTAACTTAATTTAAAATGAATCGACCACATGTGCAGCCGTGATGGTCTCTTTTCAATGGAGTCCGGGAAGTGAACACGGTCTTGTGTTATGCTTGAACGTAAGTAGTTTCAGGATCACTTCTTGATCACTTCTAGCTTCTCGACCGTTGCGTTGCTTCTCTTCTCGCTCTTATTTGCGTATGTTAGCCACCATATATGCTTAGTGCTTGCTGTAGCTCCACCTCATTACCTTACCCTACCCATAAGCTTAAATAGTCTTGATCTCGCGGGTGTGAGATTGTTGAGTCCTTGTAACTCACAGATACTTCCAAACAGTTGCAGGTGACGCAACCGAGTTCAAGTGGGACCTCGATGAAGACTTTGATCGTTGTTTTATGTCTTTTCCAGTTGATCAGTAGTGGTGCCCAGTTGGGACGATCGGGGATCTAGCATTTGGGGTTGTCTTCTCTTTTATTTTGGTTCTGTAGTCGGACCTTGATTGTACTCTGGATGATGTATGTTTAACTTGTTAATTGTGTGAAGTGGCGATTGTAAGCCAACTCTTTATCCCTTTCTTATTCAGTACATGGGATTGTGTGAAGATTACCCCTCTTGCGACAAAACTACCATGCGGCTATGCCTCTAAGTCATGCCCCGACACGTGGGAGATATAGCCGCATTGTGGGTGTAACAGAAGGGGCATTGTTAGTATCCTTTACCACACTTGTGCTTCAAAGTGGCACCATGTTTTCATATGGAGAGTCTCCTATGTTGTCACTTTCATATACTTAGTGGGAATTTTTCATTATAGGATTAGATGCGCACCCACTTAGTTTTCACATTGAGCTTTCATACACTTATAGCTCTTAGTGCATTCGTTGCATGGCAATCCCTACTCCTCACGTTGATATCAATTGATGGGCATCTCAATAGCCTGTTGATTAGCCGCGTCGATGTGAGACTTTGTTAATTTTTTGTCTTCCCTATATTTACCCCTATCATCATACTCTATTCCACCTGTAGTGCTATATCCATGGCTTGTGCTCATGTATTGCGTGAGGGTTGAAAAAGCTGAAGCGTGTTAAAAAGTATGAACCAATTGCTCGGCTTGTCATCGGGGTTGTGCATGATAAATACTTTGTGTTAAGAAGACAAAGCATGACAAGACTATATGATTTTGTAGGGATAGATTTCTTTAGCGTTGATATTTTGAAAGACATCATTGTTTGTTGGGATGCCTAAGTATTGATATATTTATGTCAAATTATAGACTATTGCTTTGAATCACTTATGTCTCAACATTCATGCCATGACTAGACATATGATCAAGTTTATGTTAGGTAGCAAACCACATCAAAAATTATCTTTTTTATCATTTACCTACTCGAGGACGAGCAGGAATTAAGCTTGGGGATGCTAATATGTCTCTATCGTATCTGTAATTTTTGATTGTTTCATGCCAATATTATACAACTTTTACATACTTTGGGCAAATTTTAGTATGATTTATTGGAGGACTAACCTATTGATCCAGTGCCTAGTGCCAGTTCCTGCTTTTTGCATGTTTTTTGTATCGCCGAAAATCCATATCAAACAAAGTCCAAACGCGATAAAAATTTACGGAGAATTATTTTGGAATATATGTGATTTTTAGGAGGTGCAATAAACGCAAATGGGGGCCCACAGTGCCCACAACCCACCAGGGCATGCCAAGCACCCCCTAGCGCGCCCAGGTGTCTTGTGCCCTCCTCGAAGGTCAGTTGGGGCCCTTCTTCTAGCGCAAGAAAGATAATTTATGGAAAAAATTGTGTAAAAATTTCGGCGCAATCGGAGTTACGGATCTCCGGGAATTTAAGAAACCATGAAGGGCCAGATCTGGGGAGCGCGAAACAGAAGAGAATAGAGAGGGAGATCCAATCTCGGAGGGGCTCCCGCCCCTCCGCCGCCATGGAGACCAAGGACCAGAGGGAGAACTCTCCTCCCAAATAGGGGGGAGGCCAAGGAAGAAGAAGAAGGAGGGGGTCTCTCTCCCCCTCGCTTCCGGTGGCGCCGGAGCGCCGCCGGGGCAACGATCGGGACGGCAATCTACATCAACAATATTGATACCGTCAACACCAACTTTCTCCCCCTCTATGCAGTGGTGTAACACCTCTTCTCCCCGCTGTAATCTCTACTTAAACATGGTGCTCAACTCCATATATTATTTCCGAATGATCTATGGTTATCCTATGATGTTTGAGTAGATCCATTTTGTCATGTGGGTTAATCATGATCTTGGTTGGTATGATTGTATATTTTATTTATGGTGCCGTCCTACGGTGCCCTCCGTTCTCACGCAAACGTGAGGGGCCCCAGCTGTAGGGTGTTACAATGTGTTCATGGTTTGCTTATGGTGGGTTGCGAGAGTGACAGAAGCTTAAACCCGAGTAGGTGGGTTATTGCGCATGGGATAAAGAGGACTTGATACTTAATGCTATGGTTGGGTTTCACGACCTTAATGATATTTACTAGTTGTGAATGCTTGCTAGAGTTCCAATCATAAGTTCATATGGTCCAAGTAGAGAAAGTATGTTAGCTCATGCCTCTCCCTCATATAGAATTGCAAGGATGATTACCGGTACTTGTTATCGATTGCCTAGGGACAAATGACTTTCTTTTTGACACCAACCCTTTTACTAAACACCTAACTTTTATTATATTGCAAAGTACTTCTAGTTTTATTCTTGCAAAGTAGTTCTAGCATCACTCCTACAAACTAGTTTCATACTTGTTTTCGGTAAAGCTGACGTCAAGTGCGCGTAGAGTTGTATCGGTGGTCGATAGAATTTGAGGGAGTATTTGTTCAACCTTTAGCTCCTCGTTGGGTTCGACACTCTTATTTATCGAGAAAGGCTACAAACGATCCCCTATACTTGTGGGTTATCAGCCTCCAAGTCTAAAGGATATGAAAGAATTGAAAATGATGTAGACTTAGATAATATCCTTGATCTTGTAGCTTCTCCAGGCCAGTTGATCTTCATTAGATTCAAATGGGTAGCCCCCGGGGGCCGGTATAAACTGAATAGTTAAGTGGGGACTTAAGACCATATTGCCAGAAATCCGAATATGTAGCCCCCATGAGCCGTTTCAAATTGAAAAATTGAGCTGGGTCATTAAGTATCTATCTATTATATACATAAAATAGAAGTCAAACAAGCCATCACGTTCGTCCACATATGCTAATTATATTTACATCGTCCGATCAAAAAAATAACAGCTGATATCTATGCTAGCCCGTAGTCTAATCAGAAGCGCCCTAAAAAGACTAGCACATGCATGTATATGAATTAACTAATGTACAGTTTAAATTGGAGCGCTCTTAAAATAAGAAAAAGCTCAATTTGTTGGTAAGTAAAAGAGCAAATAATCATTCTGTATACACATATAGTTGCTAATTTATTTTCCGGTGATTGTTCATTACACGTAGGTAGAATTTTATAAATAAACATATTATTTTGTGTGAAAATAAATAAGCATATTTATCTATCTACGGAGTATAAGCATGTACTATTTACTACTACAGATCCACAAATATCTTTATTTTTTAAGTTTTGAAATAAATATATTTAATAATGATGAAATACTCATGCATGTAGAGTACATCTAGAATTACACGTGCTATTTATTTTAAAATGTTCTAGAATCTACAAATATGTCCCTCTTTACTATTGAAAATTCTAGGCACACTATATAAGTATATAAATGGTCTCTAACTCTAGATACGTTTTTCTCTTTCCGCCTTCTCAAATTTCACTTGACCCAAGAATTTGTTTTTTCTTACTTCCGAAAAAAAATCTTGGACCTGAATTATGGGTATATGGTTTTTTCCAACGCCATATATGTTTTATCTTTTTCTATCGAGAAGATTTTAGTTGTTCGCGAAGGCAAAATCCGTAATTCAGATTCACATATCAGTTTAATTAGCACATGTTTTGGCAAAAGATGAGAAGTGTGTATCAATTGAGGCCATGTGTTTTCTCAAAAAAAAAATCAAGGCCATATCCGATGGCCATGTCTCAAATTTTATACGCCAACCAACAGAAGGAAATCAAATGCATGAATTTTTTTCTCTAACATATATCTGAGTGTGCATGTGTTAGAAGCGTTATTTTTTTATATCTTGGTGCTATAGTAAAATAAATTTGGCATTGTGGCAAATAGTTAGATTGGAAACAACTCCATTTTTTATTTCTTTCCAATTTGTAGTTTTGTTAGAAAGTTTTCCATAGTTTCGAATGTCAAATTAATGACACACTAACAACGCAGTGCAATAATAAATGTGTAAAATACAAAACAGATTGATATGCACTCGCGAGAGTACAACAAAGACGAACAAAGGTGTGGATGAATCAATGGTAACCAGCGAATTTCATGATTATTAGGGAGAAATAGAGACAAACTTAACTAGGAAGGATAAAATGTTATCAGATGTGTACATTCGATGTACAATATGAGCAAGCAAAACAGAAGATCAATTCCAACAGGCCACAATGTGCACGAACGAGCATATTCATCCACATAAACTAGATAATCTGCCCTATTAAGTATATGGTGGGTCCATGGATCATAAAATCAATGTTAGGCATATAAAAATACAAATTTGGATTGGAATGAAGGGGAAATTGTAAAAGTCTAGAGCAGTAAGTCCAGTTGAATAAGAGTTTGTATATGATTTGCAATTCACTGCATGCGAGGTGGAGTGGAGGAGGGAGGTTAGAGATCAATATGAAAGTAAATGTTTCACATGGTAGGTCACAAACTCAAATAACATCAATTTTCATCATCGGCCTTGCCAAAAACACTAAACGATCATCAGTACATTTATATCAAAATGCAATCATATTTCCGCAAGACATATATTATAGACATATTTTTCATTGATAATTAATCACGAGAACAAAAATAGCTTCAAGAGAATATAACTACAAGTAAAATAGTATGGACTGACTTTTGTAACATCATCAAGACAAAACAATATGTATTGATCCTAGCCGCGCAAATGCGCGGGTTACCCCGCTAGTTCTTATATAAAAAATGATCCACATTAGCACCCCAAGTGCCTAGTAGAGTACTTGTACTGTGCTTGGGACTTCAATAGAAGGAATATCATATTTTTAAGTATTGCGTGATTACCTTTGCTAGCCGAACTGAGCACAAAGGAGTCTCAGGTGGTCGATTTGCATCAAAACATTAAATTGCAGCAATCGGAGATGTCCTAGGCCAAATCCGAACTCAAAGCCACCTTGGAAGTATCAGACAAAATTAAGATGGACTTCCACACACAGAGAGCCGGCTGGGAGACCGAGAAGGAAGCTCTATTGAAGAGAGCTCAAGATGCTGAAGCTGCTCTTAAGCCGGTGACGGAAGAGTTATCCGGTTTAAAGCGGCATGTGAATCAGATGATAGCCGCCATCTTTGGTAAGTGACATCGCATCACAATTTTATACTAGTAATTCATTTTGACCCATCGGGCAACTTATCATATGTTTACACAAGCAAGCCCCAGAAGCTCCAATCTTGGTCCAGACATGTTAGTGAAGTTGAAGGTAGTCTATACTTTGGTTGAACAACTGTACACAGGCACTCAATGAGCCATAGTGGCCATCTCGCACAGCAAACAACCACCTTCACTCATCAGGGAGGTGCTTGATAAACTATCTGTCATGCCCAAGAGGATTGAAGAGATCAAGCGATCATCAGCCCGAGTTGGTGCCCTTACTGCTTTAAGCCGGGCCAAGGCATGGCAGGCTGAGTTAGACCCGGTGGAGCTGGCCACTGGCTGCCCGAGCCTCAAAGAAGACAGGTCTCCCTTCGATGCCAGTGACTTTACTAAATGTATTAAAGAGATGCGCACTCTAGCAAGCAAATTGGCTGAAGAGACGGACTTTTCCATGTATCAGGCGCCTTATACCCAGGAGAACGAAAAAGTGAAAGCGCTGGCTTATGAAATTGTAGAGCTCATTCCTCCAATACGTAAGCACATTTTTTTCTCTTGATGTTGATCCGTCCAACCTCATAGATGACGAGGCTATGTTCCAAGCTTTAACCGGCATCGACTGGACCTCATCTGACTTCCAGACGACGGAGGAAGAAGAAGAACCAGCGCAGGATAACCCGGAAGCTTCAACTCGTCAAGACCAGAACTGATCCGAGGGGCGACTTTCAGATCGTGGCGTTGTGATAACCCACAAGTATAGGGGATCGCAACAGCTTTCGAGGGTAGAGTATTCAACCCAAATTTATTGATTCGACACAAGGGGAGCCAAAGAATACTCTCAAGTATTAGCAGCTGAGTTGTCAATTCAACCACACCTGGAAACTTAGTATCTGCAGCAAAGTGTTTAGTAGCAAAGTAATATGATAGTGGTGGTAGCGGCAACAAAAGTAAAGACAGCAAAAGTAATGTTTTTGGTATTTTGTAGTAGTTGTAACAGTAGCAGCGGGAAAGTAAATAAGCGTAAACCAGCATATGGAAAACTCGTAGGCACCGGATCAGTGATGGATAATTATGCCGGATGCGGTTCATCATGTAATAGTCATAACATAGGGTGACACAGAACTAGCTCCAGTTCGTCAATGTAATGTAGGCATGTATTCCATATATAGTCATACGTGCTTATGGAAAAGAACTTGCATGACATCTTTTGTCCTACCCTCCCGTGGCAGCAGGGTCCTATTGGAAACTAAGGGATATTAAGGCCACCTTTTAATAGAGAACCAGAACAAAGCATTAGCACATAGTGAATACATGAACTCCTCAAACTATGGTCATCACCGGGAGTGGTCCCGATTATCGTCACTTCGGGGTTGCCGGATCATAACACATAGTAGGTGACTATAGACTTGCAAGATAGGATCTAGAACTCACATATATTCATGAAAACATAATAGGTTCAGATCTGAAATCATGGCACTCGGGCCCTAGTGACAAGCATTAAGCATAGCAAAGTCATAGCAACATCAATCTCAGAACATAATGGATACTAGGGATCAAACCATAACAAAACTAACTCGATTACATGATAAATCTCATCCAACCCATCACCGTCCACCAAGCCTACGATGCAATTACTCATGCACGGCGGTGAGCATCATGAAATTGGTGGAGGATGGTTGATGATGACGACGGCGACGAATCCCCCTCTCCGGAGCCCCGAACGAACTCCAGATCAGCCCTCTCGAGAGGTTTTAGGGCTTGGCGGCGGCTCCATATCATAAAACGCGATGATTTCTTCTCTCTGTTTTTTTTTCTCTCCGAAAGCAAATATATAGAGTTGGAGTTGGCGTCGGAGGATCAACAGGGGGCCCACGAGATAGGGGGCGCGCCCTAGGGGGGGCGCGCCCCCCACCCTCGTGGAAAGGGTGTGGACCCCCTGGTCTTCATCTTTCGCGAGGATTTTTTATTATTTTTTCTAAGACCTCCTGTGGAGTTTTAGGTCATTTCGAGAATATTTGTTTTCTGCACATAAAATAACACCATGGTAATTCTGCTGAAAACAGCATCAGTCCGGATTAGTTCCATTCAAATCATACAAGATAGAGTCCAAAACAAGGGCAAAAGTGTTTGGAAAAGTAGATACGACGGAGACGTATCAACTCCCCGAAGCTTAAACCCTTGCTTGTCCTCAAGCAATTCAGTTGACAAACTGAAAGAAAGAAAGAAAAACTTTTACAAACTCGGTTTGCTCTTGTTGTTGTAACTATGTCAAGCCAGCATTCAAATTTTCAGCACACATCATAACTAACCACACTTGCAATAATTCTCAGGTCTCATCATTACTCATACCAATAGCATAATCAACTAGCAAGTCATAATAATAAATCTCGGATGACAACAATTTCTCAAAACAATCATAATATGATATAACAAGATGGTATCTCGCTAGCCCTTTCTGAGGCTGCAAAACATAAATGCAGAGCACCTTTAAAGATCAAGGACTGACTAGACATTGTAATTCATGGTAAAAGAGATCCAATCATAGTCATACCCAATATAAATTAACAGTGATGAATGCAAATGGCGGCTGTGCTCTCCAGCTAGTGCTTTTTAATAAGAGGGTGATGACTCAACATAAAAGGAAATGGATAGGCCCTTCGCAGAGGGAAGCAGGGATTTGTAGAGGTGCCAGAGCTCGGTTTTGAAATAGAGATAAATTGTATTTTGAGCGGTATACTTTCATTGTCAATGTAGCAACTAAGAGATGGCGATATCTTCCATGCTACACACATTATAGGCGGTTCCCAAACAGAATGGTAAAGTTTATACTCCCCCTCCTCCAACAGGCATCAATCCATGGCTTGCTCGAAACAACGAGTGCCTCCAACATACATCAGGTCCCAGGGGGAGTTTTGTTTGCAATTAATTTTGATTTAGTTTGCGTAAAGCATGGGACTGGGCATCCTGGTGACTAGCCATTTTCTTGTGAGTGAGGAGCGGAGTCCACTCCTCTTGAGAATAACCCACCTAACACGGAAGATAAGGACAGCCTTTGTTGATACATGAGCTATTCGAGCATAGAAAACAGAATGTTTATTTGAAGGTTTGGAGTTTGACACATACAAATTTACTTGGAACGGCAAGTAGATACCGCTTATAGGAAGGTATAGTGGACTCATCTGGAATAACTTTGGGGTTTAAGGGATTGGATGCACAAGCAGTATTCCCGCTTAGTACAAGTGAAGGCTAGCAAAAGATTGGGAAGCAACCAACTAGAGAGCGACAACAGCCATGTACATGCATTAAAATTAATAAACATTGGATGCAAGCATGAGTAGGATATAATCCACCATGAACATAAATATCATGAAGGCTATGTTGATTTTGTTTCAACTACATGCGTGAACATGTGCCAAGTCAAGTCACTTAAATAATTCAAAGGAGGATACCACCCCATCATACCACATCATAACCATCTCAATAGCATGTTGGCACACAAGGTAAACCATTATAACTCATAGCTAATCAAGCATGGCACAAGCAACTCTGATCTCTAATTGTCATTGCAAACATGTTTATTCATAGTACGCTGAATCAAGAACGACGGACTCATCATATTTACAAAAACAAAAGAGTTCGAGTTCATACCAGCTTTTCTCATCTCAGTCAGTCCATCATATATCATCATAATTGCCTTTCACTTGCACGACCGAACGGTGTGAATAATAATAAGAGTGCACGTGCATTGTACTAAGCTGGAATCTACGAGCATTCAATAAACAGGAGAAGACAAGGCAATATGGGCTCTTGGTTAAATCAACAATAATGCATATAAGAGCTACTTTAGCAATTTAATTATGGTCCTCTCCTACTAACCTCCAAATAAAAGAAAAGAATTAAAAACTATTTACGCGGGAAAGCTCCCAACAAGCAAGAGAAGAACGGGAAATATTTTTGGGTTTTATTTTTAATTATTACTACTGCAGCAGAAAAATAAACTACAACTAATTTTTTTGGTTTTTCTTAAGGTTTAACAAGCAAACAAGAAGAAAGCAGGAAAAAGAAAATAAACTAGCATGGATATTACAGCGAAACGGTATGAGCACCGACACCTAGCAATGAGTGTGTGTAAGCATAAATGTAATGTCGGTGAGAAATACGTACTCCCCCAAGCTTAGGCTTTTGGCCTAAGTTGGTCTATGGCCACGGCTGGCCTGGTGGATATCCATAATAATAGTTGTTGGGGTCGTACTGTGATGAGGAAGAAGACTCTGACTGCCACTGCCTGACAGTCATCTCTGGATCCCAAGAATAAACAGATTGTCGCGGAGGCTCATCTTGTGGTTCCTGTTCTGGCTCCTCGACTGGTGCAGGGTTTCGGTAGGCGTGAATAGCCGTCAACGGAACAAGGTACGTGCCTACAGTCAAATCAAACAAAGAAGGAGCAGGCAAGGTAATAGTCTCAGGATGATGTTTATTAAAGAACAATTGAAATCTAAGCTCCCCTGCCCTATTCTTAACAATAAAATCATGTGCCACCATACTTTTATGATCTAGATAAATACGAGGTAGCACTTTTTCTTCCTTCTCAGCATGCCTAATAGGTATGTTAAAATGTGCAGCTAGGCATGTGGCATAAATGCCTCCAAAGATGGGGCCCTTAGTATGGTTCATATTTAACCGTCTAGCAATATTACCGCCCAAACTAAAAGTGTTATCACTATATAAACCTTGGAGCAGAATAATTAAATCAGGGATACTAAGGTTTCCAGAATTTCCACGTCCAATTAAACAACGACTAGCAAATAATGCAAAGTAACGCAAAACAGGAAAATGTATGCTAGTGATTCGTGCATCGGAAACCTTCCTGGTTTCTCCTACAGTGATATTATCAATAAACCCAGCCACATCATCACGATGTGGTTCTTCTGTCTTGCCCCCAAAAGGGGCTAAACAAATCTGACAGAAATCATAAAGTGACATCTCCTTAGGCTCATCATATAAATGAAATTCCACCGTAGGTGGTGAGTTCCTAGGATGAAAATAAAAGTTTTGCACAAAGGTATTTGTGAGTAAGAGATATTGATCGCATTGGTCGTGGAGGAAAGCGGTGAGGCCTGCATTGTGAGCCAATTCATGAAAATCTTCACAGATACCGGCTGCTCTCAAGAAATCTTCAGAAGGCCATTCACACGCCCGAATCTCCGAGGTGCGTGGCAAATTATACTTAGGCTTAGGTGCCTTTTCCTTTGAGCTTTGGCTTGATGAGCCCCTCAATAATCTCCTCATCATTTTTCAAGGAACAATCTCCCCAAGCAGTTTTGTGAGAGGTGCTTTGAGCAAGGAGATTGAAAATCGCAGCAAAAGTGGCCGAAACTCGTGCTTGAGTTGGTTTTTCGGGTTTGTGTGAGATAGAGGAAGAAGAAGGGTGCTGGGATAAGTGGAGGAGGGCCACCATGCGCCCACGAGGCAGGGGCGCGCCCTATAGGGGGGCGCCCACCACCGTCATGGCCAGGTGGCAGCTCTTCCCGCGGTAATTTTTGCACAGTAAATCCTCAAATATTCCCGAAAAAATCATATTAAATTGGCATGGCATTCTGAGGACTTTTATTTTTGGGATATTTTTATATTGCACGGATAAGTCAGGAAACAGACAAAAAAAATACTATTTTTACTTTATTTAATATAAATAACAGGGAGTATAAAGAGGGTACAGAAGTTTGTGCTTCTAGTTTCATCCATCTCATGCCCATCAAAAAGAATCCACTAACAAGGTTGATCAAGTCTTGTTAACAAACTCATTCCGATAATCATGAAACCGGAGAAATTTCGAATAACACTAAGTTACCTCAACGGGGATATGCACATCCCCAATAATAAGTATATCATATTTCTTCTTGACAGTAGGGAGAGGAAATTCAAAACCTCCAAATATAATCGATGGAATTTTTCCAATAGAATTAATACTATAAACTTGAGGTTATTTCCTCGGAAAGTGTACCGTATGCTCATTACCATTAACATGAAAAGTGACATTGCCTTTGTTGCAATCAATAACAGCCCCTACAGTATTAAGAAAAGGTCTTCCAAGAATAATAGACATACTATCATCCTCGGGAATATCAAGAATAACAAAGTCCGTTAAAATAGTAACGTTTGCAACTACAATAGGCACATCCTCACAGATACCGATAGGTATAGCAGTTGATTTATCAGCCATTTGCAAAGATATTTCAGTAGGTGTCAACTTATTCAAGTCAAGTCTACGATATAAAGAGAGAGGCATAACACTAACACCGGCTCCAAGATCACATAAAGCAGTTTTAATATAATTTCCTTTAATGGAGCAAGGTATAGTAGGTATTCCGGGGTCTCCAAGTTTCTTTGGTATTCCACCCTTAAAAGTATAATTAGCAAGCATGGTGGAAATCTCATCTTCCGGTATCTTTCTTTTCTTAGTAATGATATCTTTCATATATTTAGCATAAGGATTTGTTTTGAACACATCAGTTAATCTCATACGCAAAAAGATAGGCCTAATCAATTTAGCAAAGCGCTCAAAATCCTCGTCATCCTTTTTCTTGGATGGTTTTGGAGGGAAAGGCATGGGTTTCTGAACCCAAGGTTCCCTTTCTTTACCATGTTTCCTAGCAACAAAGTCTCTTTTATCATAATGTTGATTCTTTGATTGTGGGTTATCAAGATCAACAGCAGGTTTAATTTCTATATCATTGTCATTACTGGGTTGAGCATCATCATGAACATCATCATTAATATTTTTACTAGGTTCATGTTCATTACCAGATTGTGTTTCAGCATCACACATAGATATATCATTTGGATTATTAGGTGGCTCCGCAATAGGTTCACTAGAAGTTTACACAGTTCTATCATTTTTCTTCTTCTTCTTCTTCTTTTTAGAAGAACTAGGAACATCAATATTATTTCTTTGAGAATCTTGCTCGATTCTCTTAGGGTGGCCTTCAGGATACAAAGGTTCCTGAGTCATTCTACCAGTTCTAGTAGCCACTCTAACAGCATAACCATTTTTCTTACTATTTATTTCATCAAGCACTTCCTTTTGAGCTTTAAGTACTTGTTCTACTTGAGTGGTAACCATAGAAGCATGTTTGCTAATAAGTTTAAGTTCACCTTTAATATCAGCCATATAATCACCCAAGCATCTAATCATATAAGCATTTTCTTTTAATTGTCTACCAAAATAAGCATTGAAGTCATCTTGCTTATACATAAAGTTATCGAACTCATCCAAGCATTGACTAGCAATTTTAGTAGGAGGGACTTCAGCTTTATCATATCTATAGAGAGAATTTACCTTTACTACCTGTGTCGGGATATCGAGATCAGGAGGTTCTTCGGTAAATAAATAATTGAGATCATAAGTCTCCTCAACAGGCGGTGAATTAAGACCATGTATTTCTTCAATAGGAGGTAAATTCTTAACGTCTTCAGCTTTAATACCTTTTTCTTTCATAGATTTCTTTGCCTCTTGCATATCTTCGGGACTGAGAAATAGAACACCTCTCTTCTTCGGAGTTGGTTTAGGAATAGGCTCAATAATTGGAGCAGGAGTTGACTCAGGAGTTGGCTCGGGAGGTGCCCAATTATTTTCATTTGTCAACATATTATTCAATAGAATTTCAGCTTCATCCGGTGTTCTTTCCCTGAAAAGAGAACTAGCACAACTATCCAGGTAATCTCTGGAAGCATCGGTTAGTCCATTATAAAAGATATCAAGTATTTCAGGTTTCTTAAGAGGATGATCAGGCAAAGCATTAAGTAACTTGAGAAGCCTCCCCCAAGCTTGTGGGAGACTCTCTTCTTTAATTTGCATAGAGTTATATATTTCCCTCAAAGCAGCTTGTTTCTTATGAGTGGGGAAATATTTAGCAGAGAAGTAATAAATCATATCCTGGGGACTATGCACACAACCAGGATCAAGAGAATTAAACCATATCTTAGCATTGCCCTTTAATGAGAACGGAAATATTTTGAGTAAATAGAGGTAACGTGATCTCTCATTATTAGTGAACAGAGCAGCTCTATCATTTAACTTAGTAAGATGTGCCACGACAGTTTCAGATTCATAGCCATAAAATGGATCAGATTCAACCAAAGTAATTATATCAGGATCAACAGAGAATTCATAATCCTTATCAGGAACACATATAGGTGAAGTAGCAAAAGCAGGGTCGGGTTTTATTTTATCTCCAAGTGATTCTTTGCTCCATTTCATTAATAACCTCTTAAGCTCATATCTATCTCTGCAAGCTAAAATAGCTAAGGAAGCATCTCTATCAAAAAGATAACCTTTAGGAAGAACATGCATGTTTTCATCATCACTATCATCATCGTATTCAGATTCAATAATTTCTCTTTCTCTAGCCCTAGCAATTTGTTCATCTAGAAATTTACAAAGGGGCACAGTAGTATCAGGCATAGAAGCAGTTTCATCATAAGTATCATGCATAGCAGAAGTGGCATCATCAATAACATGCGACATATCAGAACGAATAGCAGGAGCAGGTGTAGGTGTCGCAAACTTACTCATAACAGAAGGTGAATCAAGTGCGGAGCTAGATGGCAGTTCCTTACCTCCCCTCGTAGTTGAGGGATAGATCTTGGTTTTAGGACCTCTCAAGTTCTTCATAGTGTCCAGCAGATATAAATCCCAAGTGACTCAAAGAATAGAGCTATGCTCCCCGGCAACGGCGCCAGAAAAAGGTTCTTGATAACCCACAAGTATAGGGGGTTGCAACAACTTTTGAGGGTAGAGTATTCAACCCAAATTTATTGATACGACACAAGGGGAGCCAAAGAATATTCTCAAGTATTAGCAGCTGAGTTGTCAATTCAACCACATCTGGAAACTTAGTATCTGCAGCAAAGTGTTTAGTAGCAAAGTAATATGATAGTGGTGGTAGCGGCAACAAAAGTAAAGACAGCAAAAGTAATGCTTTTGGTATTTTGTAGTAATTGTAACAGTAGCAGCGGGAAAGTAAATAAGCATAAACCAGTATATGGAAAACTTGTAGGCACCGGATCAGTGATGGATAATTATGCCAGATGCGGTTCATCATGTAACAGTCATAACATAGGGTGACACAGAACTAGCTCCAATTCGTCAATGTAATGTAGGCATGTATTCCGTATATAATCATACGTGCTTATGGAAAATAACTTGCATGACATCTTTTGTCCTACCCTCCCGTGGCAGCGGGGTCCTATTGGAAACTAATGGATATTAAGGCCTCCTTTTAATAGAGAACCGGAACAAAGCATTAGCACATAGTGAATACATGAACTCCTCAAACTATGGTCATCACCGGGAGTGATCCCGATTATTGTCACTTCGGGGTTGCCGGATCATAACACATAGTAGGTGACTATAGACTTGCAAGATAGGATCTAGAACTCACATATATTCATGAAAACATAATAGGTTCAGATCTGAAATCATGGCACTCGGGCCCTAGTGACAAGCATTAAGCATAGCAAAGTCATAGCAACATCAATCTCAGAACATAATGGATACTAGGGATCAAACCCTAACAAAACTAACTCGATTACATGATAAATATCATCCAACCCATCACCGTCCAGCAAGCCTACGATGCAATTACTCATGCACGGCGGCGAGCATCATGAAATTGGTGATGGAGGATGGTTGATGATGACGACGGCGATGAATCCCCCTCTCCGGAGCCCCGAACGGACTCCAGATCAGCCCTCCCGAGAGGTTTTAGGGCTTGGCGGCGGCTCCGTGTCGTAAAAAGTGATGATTTCTTCTCTCTGGTTTTTTCTCTCTGAAAGCAAATATATAGAGTTGGAGTTGGTGTTGGAGGGTCAACAGGGGGCCCACGAGGTAGGGGGCGCGCCTAGGGGGGCGCCCCCCCAGCCTCGTGGAAAGGGTGTGGGCCCCTGGTCTTCATCTTTGGCGAGGATTTTTTATTATTTTCTCTAAGACCTCCCGTGGAGTTTCGGGTCATTCCGAGAATATTTGTTTTCTGCACATAAAACAACACCATGGTAATTCTACTGAAAACAGCGTCAGTCCGGGTTAGTACCATTCAAATCATACAAGATAGAGTCCAAAACAAGGGCAAAAGTGTTTGGAAAAGTTGATACGACGGAGACGTATCACGTCGCATTCTTTCTTTGAAAATTCCGGGCTTTTGAAAGCCTTGTAATAGGCTAGTTGAAACAATACTCTGACTTGCCATCGTGCATGTGTTATCCTTTGAATGTTTGGACTGTCGTGCTTGATTTTTATCACCCGCCACTTGTGCAATAACACTATCAATTATGTGAATCGGATCAAGCATCATCATATTTCCTATACACAAGGAAACAACATATGCCCTGGCGGTCTACACTAGGGCGGGTCACAAATATCTTTGAAAAACCCTGATATATGGTCTTTGATAAAAAAGACTAAAAGGCTATTTAAGCCAGAAATATACTGGTGACTTAAAGTCGAAGGCTGGGCGGGTTAGAAGAAACCCGAAATATTTTATTCAAATATTAAAATCGTACATGTACGCTGATATCACAATGACACTGCAATGATTGTAATCTAGCATGGGTATTTAACCCGTAAATATGAAAAATCATGACTTGAATTCTTTGAAGGTAAATTACCCTGCCAACTTGAAATCTGTAAGCCAGAAACTATACAGGACTAGATGAGACTAGCTCTATTTTGTTTTTTGAAAAATTCCGGTTTTGCTTCAAAGGAGCTTGGCATGAAAGCCTTTTATCCTATAAGTTGGCTCTCACATGACATAAATCCGTCGTTTTAACCTTAACTAGTTCAGGGTCTTATTGAAAAGATTGACTGTCAAGAGTACGCACGGGCCACATAGCGGAGAGACTACGACAACAAGTGAGTTTATCCTAGCTCTCTGTAAGCCGACTCTCACGTGACAAAAGCCGCCGTTTTAACCTTGACAAGTTCAGGGTCTTATTGTAAAGAGTAACTGTCAAGAGTTCGGCGGGTCACCTGGTGGAGTAGCAAGTTGCAAACAGGCAGGTCTAACTCAGATTTGGCATGGAAGCCGGCCAAGTGGGTATGAAACCTATACTCATTGAGTAAGAAGCCCCGAAGCGACCTTTGGCACGGAATCCGGATCAAGTGGGTATGAATAGCAATGTTCTTTGAGCAGGAAGCCCCCAAGTGACCAATAAGATGGCTTATAAACCGGATCAAGAGGGTATGAATAGCTATGCTCATTAAGCAGGAAGCCCCCAAGTGATCTTATGAACAGACAATAAAGACTCAAATACTTTGAAATGAAACGACAAAGGCCCCGAATTATCAGGGATGCCCTCTTTATTATACTGATCATAGTATATACATTGATGAAGGTATGTACAACACAAGAGCCGGTGGCTCAAGTGTAATAAGGCCGAAGATGAGCAATGTTCCAAGGTCAGCGGGTATCTTCCTCTAATGTGTGTGAATACTTGTGTTCTCTAATATCCATGAGGTAGTATGACCCGTTGTTCAAATTCTTGTTGACCACAAAAGGCCCTTCCCAAGGTGGGGATAACTTGTGCATGTCTTTTTGATCTTGGATGAGCTGGAGCACCAAGTCGCCTTCTTGAAAGGTTCAAGTCTTGACCCGGTGCCTGTGATAATGACATAGATCTTTCTGGTATATCGCCGAACGAGCCGCCTCAAGGTCACGCTCCTCATCCAGCATATCAAGACTATCATAACGTGCCTTTTCATTGACAGCTTCAACATAAGCTGCCACCCGGGGCGAGTCATGACGGATATCGCTTGGAAGAACCGCCTCTGCCCCGTAGACCATGAAGAAGGGCGTGTAACATGTTGATCTGTTGGGGTGGTATTTATACTCCAAAGCACCAAGGGCAATTCCTCAACACAACAACCTGGAGTCCTCTGCAAAGGGACCATAAGCCGGGGTTTTATGCCTCTCAAGATTTCCTGATTGTCCCTTTCAGCTTGACCATTGGACTGGGGGTGAGCCACTGATGAAACATCAAGACGAATATGCTCTCATTGACAAAATTCTTTCATAGCACCTTTAGACAAATTAGTGCCATTATCAGTTATGATACTGTGAGGGTAGCCAAAGCGGAAGATCACCTTCTTAATGAATTGAACCGCCGTCGCCGCATCACACTTGCTGAACGGTTATGCCTCAATCCATTTAGTAAACTTATCCACCGCCACCAAGAGGTGGGTCTTTTTGTCCCAAGATATCTTGAAAGGTCCAACCATATCCAGCCCCCAGATTGCCAACGGCCAAGTAATTGGAATCATCCTCAATTCTTGAGCCGGCACATGAGCTCGTCTATAAAACTTTTGACATCTGTCACACTTGCTAACCAGATCTTCTGCGTCAGCATGAGCCGCCAACCAATAAAACCCATGACGAAAAGCTTTGGCCACAAGATATTTAGAGCCGGCGTGATGGCCACAATCTCCTTCATGAATCTCCCTTAGAATCTCACGTCCCTCTTCAGGAGAAACACAACGCTGGAACACACCTGTGACACTGCATCGGTGTAACTCGCCATTGACAATAGTCATCGATTTAGACCGCCGGGTTATTTGCCTGGCCAAAGTTTCATCCTCAGGTAACTCTCCCCGGGTCATATAAGCCAAATAAGGAACTGTCCAATTAGGAATAGTATGAAGGGCCGCACCAGATGTGCCTCCGGGATCAGGAATTGCAAGATCATCCTCCGTGGGTAGCTTGACTGAACGGTTATGTAATATATCAAGAAAATTGTTTGGTGGTACCGGCTTACGCTGAGACCCCAGCCGGCTTAAAGCATGGGACGCCTCATTCTTTCCGTGGTCAACATGTTCCACTTGATAACCTTCGAAATGACCAGCAATACTATCAACCGCCCGGCGATAAGCCGCCATGAGCGGGTCCTTAGAATCCCAAGTTCCTAAAACTTGTTGAGCCACCAAATCTGAGTCACCAAAGCACCTACCCCGCTTAGGTTCATCTCTTTGGCCATCCAAAGACCATGGAGCAGGGCCTCATACTCAGCTGCATTATTAGTACAAAGAAACATCAGCCTTAAAACATATCAAAACTTGTCACCTCGCGGGGAAGTCAAAATAACTCCAGCCCCCGAGCCTTCCAACTATCTGGACCCATCAAAATGAAAAGTCCAATATGTATTATCAGGCTTCTCCTCATGCATCTGCAACTCTGTCCAGTCATTGATAAAATCCACAAGAGCCTGAGATTTGATAGTTGTCTGAGGCATATATTTCAAACCATGTGGTCCAAGCTCAATAGCCCACTTGGCCACTCGACCCGTGGCTTCTCTATTTTGAATAATATCCCCTAGAGGAGTAGAAATGACCATAGTAATGGGATGACCAAGGAAATAATGCTTCAACTTGCGACTAGCCATGAACACCCCATAGACCAGCTTTTGCCAATGCGGGTACCTTTGCTTAGACTCAATTAAAACTTCACTGACATAATAAGCCGGCCTCTAAACCGAATATTATTTACCTGTTTCCTTCCTTTCCACTACAACCGCCACATGACGGCTCTGCTATTAGCAGCCGCATATAAGATCAAGGGCTCCTTCTCAACAGGAGCTGCAAGGACGGGCGGCTCAGCCAACTATTTCTGAAGTGCCTCAAATGCCTCATTAGGAGCATCACTCCAGACAAAATGATCTGTTTTGTTCATCATCTGATAGAGAGGAATAGCCTTTTATCCCAGGCGGCTTATAAACCGGCTTAACGCCGCAATACGACCCGCCAACCGCTGGCCATCATTAATGCATGTCGGTGATACGTCTCCAACGTATCTATAATTTTTGATTGTTCCATGCTATTATATTATTTGTTTTGGATGTTTAATGGGCTTTAATATACCTTTTTATATTGTTTTTGGGACTAACCTACTAACCAAAGGCCCAATGCAAATTCCTATTTTTTGCCTATTTCAGTGTTTCGCAGAAAAGGAACATCAAATGGAATCCAAACGGAATGAAACCTTCGGGAGAGTTATTTTTGGAACAAAGGCAATCCAGGAGACTTGGAGTGGATGTCAAGGAAGCAACGAGGTGGCCACGAGGCAGGAGGGCGCACCCCCTATCGGTGTCAAACCCGGCGGATCTTCGGTAGGGGGTCCCAAACTATGCGTCTAGGATCGATGGTAACAGGAGACGGGGGACACGATGTTTACCCAGGTTCGGGCCCTCTCTATGGAGGTAATACCCTACGTCCTGCTTGATTGATCTTGATGAATATGAGTGTTACAAGAGTTGATCTACCACGAGATCGTAATGGCTAAACCCTAGAAGCCTAGCATATATGACTATGGTAATGAATATATATTTCCCGGACTCACCCCTCCGGTTTATATAGACACCGGAGGGATCTAGGGTTTACATAGAGTCGGTTACATAAGAAGGAATCTTCATAGTCGGTCACCAAGCTTGCCTTCCACGCCAAGGAGAGTCCAATCCGGACACAGGTACAGTCTTCGGCCTTCATGTCTTCACAGCCCATCAGTCCGGCCCATGGATAACAGGCCGGATGCCTAAGGACCCCTTAGTCCAGGACTCCCTCAGTAGCCCCTGAACCTGGCTTCAATGACGAGGAGTCCGGTGTGCAGATTGTCTTCGGCATTGCAAGGCGGGTTCCCTTCTATTCGAACTTCAAGATAGTCTTCGGATGCGATGATAGTATCCAGACCTGTCACACACACCATACATAACCGCAAAGAGGATATATTTTTACACGAGTCCCATCTGCTGACAACTTTTTCGTAGCACGATATTACGTCTGACCGGCCATAATTCCAAACCGCTTTCATATTCAACGCCCCATGTCCCGAGACATGGATGCCATCAGCACGTCTTGTAAAAGCAGAGATCGTGTCCCCTTATCGCGGGATTCTCATCAATGCGGGCATGGGTAACCCAACCGTGCCGTTTATACAGCCCTTGGGAATAGGCGAATCTTAAGGCGAGTGAGGAGGCGTTTAATATTCGCTGCCTTTATAAGGGGATAAGGATTCCCTCTTCCTCTCTCACGCCCTCTCTCTATCTCCGCCTTTCCAATCTCGAGCTCCAGCGCCCAAGTTCTCATCTCCTTTCCACTCAAGCAACCATGTCCGGATGCGGAGCCAGGGCAAGTGGATGGTCTCCTCCGTCAAGGAGGAGGATATTACTGAGCTTCGGGCGGCCGGATATTTGGCGAAGGAGGTCGCTCACCGCCTGCCGACCGAGGGACAGGTTGTCCCGATGCCGAAGCCCACCGAGAGGGTAGTGTTCATCCCCCATTTCTTCCGTGGGCTAGGGTTTCCACTCCACCCTTTCGTCCGCAGTCTGATGTATTATTACAGGATAGATTTCCATGATTTGTCCCTGAATTCCTTCCTCAACATTTCAGCGTTTATCGTCGTGTGTGAGGCCATCCACCACATCCAACCCCACTTCGGGCTATGACTCAAAGTCTTTAACGTGAAGCCGAAGGTGGTGGATGGCCGGCACACGGAGTGCGGAGGAGCCATGGTGAGCAAGCTGTCCAACGTCTCCTAGCCCAAAGCTACTTTTGTGGACACGGTAAAGGAGTGGCAGAAGCAATGGTTCTACATCACAGAACCTCGCGGCACCACCTGGGCCGCAACTACCGAATTCCGCTCCGGCGCTCCCATGCGACTCACCTCCTGGGTCGAGAAGAGTCCGGACTAGTGTTCATCTGACGAGCTGATAGTGCTGCAGACGCGCGTTCAAAGCATGGTAACCAAGAACGTCAAGCTCGTTGATGTGATCCAGGTGATGCTAGTTCGCCAGATCCTTCCGTGCCAACGCTCAAGCCGCCCTCTGTGGGAGTTCAACCCGAACAAGCACCAGACCCTGGTGAGGCTCTTCGAGACTACTCACGAAGGTGCATGAAAGTTGCTCTTTAAGGGCAACGAGAAACCACTGGCCGCAGATTCAGATCGCGGGCACGACGCTAAACGCCTCGCTAGCGAGGTATGTCATTTTTGATGCATTCTCCACTTGTCTGTTTTAAGGATGATGCCTGAGCTTTTATTGTTGCTTTTTTAGGATTAGATGGAGAGGGCGAAGCGGATCCAGTGTACGGCCCCGCTGCCCGAAGAACCAGTCATCCCACATCTGGCGAAGATGCTCGCGCCGGCACCCTATAAGGCGCCGGAGAAGAAGGCCAAGAAGAAGGCCAAGGGGGCCAAGAGTGGCCCCCGTCGCAAGGGCACTTCGGACGTGACGTCCGAAGACGACGAAGCTCATTCCTCTGTCCCTGAGGATAATGGCGAGGAAGAGGAGGAGTAGGAGGAAAACAACCCTCCCCCTGAGGAGAGGATGAAGAAGAGGGCGGCTTTGGCGCATCTGGAGGCGGAAACGCCCAAGAATGGGAAGGGCGTCCCAACGGTCAACACCGCATGGGATGTTGACAGTAGTCTGGAACGATGCCCCCGCACTAAGCCCCATGCCGCATCATAAGTGACACGGCTCACTCATGCGCGCATCCGGCCCTTTCTCTTCGTTACCTTGACATAGTTAACTGTACTATTGCAGTCCAGCCCGCGACCATATCCAGCAATCCTCATCTGGAGGCTCGTTGGCTCCGCCGGAGATAGCGAGCATGTCACCACCGCCTGCTTATTCCCCCGGGGCCAGGGACGACACGGAAGTGTTATCCTGGAGGACCGCTCCAAACTTGGGAGGAGCCCAGGACACCGTCCGGGAGACGCCACAAGGCGAGATCTTCACTACCGGACAAATAGGGGAGTCGATCCCCATGGAGACTAGAGAAGAGGCCCCGTCCAGTTCGGCCCTCAGCCGAATACGATTCCAGAGACCCATATGGCTCCGGAGTCGGGCGAGCAGCCCCCTTTGAAGGAGGGGGGTGCGCCGCTTCCACCGGTGGCCCCTGTCCATCCAGGGCCGCCAGATAACCTGATGGAGGCTGTCGGTGTTAAAACCGGCGGATCTCGGGTAGGGGGTCCCGAACTGTGCGTCTAGGCCGGATGGTAACAGGAGGCAAGGGACACGAAGTTTTACCCAGGTTTGGGCCCTCTTGATGGAGGTAAAACCCTACGTCCTGCTTGATTGATATTGATGATATGGGTGTTACAAGAGTAGATCTACCACGAGATCAGAGAGGCTAAACCCTAGAAGCTAGCCTATGGTATGATTGTATGTTGTGATTTTTGTCCTACGGACTAAAACCCTTCGGTTTATATAGACACTGGAGAGGGTTAGTGTCGGTGTCAAAACCGGCGGACCTCGGGTAGGGGGTCCCAAACTATGCGTCTAGGCCGGATGGTAATAGGAGGCAAGGGACACGAAGTTTTACCCAGGTTCGGGCCCTCTTGATGGAGGTAAAACCCTACATCCTACTTCATTAATATTGATGATATGGGTAGTACAAGAGTAGATCTACCACGAGATCGGAGACGCTAAACCCTAGAAGCTAGCCTATGGTATGATTGTTGTGTATGTTGTCCTACGGACTAAAACCCTCCGGTTTATATAGACACCGGAGAGGGTTAGGGTTACACAAAGTCGGTTACAATGGTAGGAGATCTACATATCCGTATCGCCAAGCTTGCCTTCCACGCCAAGGAAAGTCCCTTCCGGACACGGGATGAAGTCTTCAATCTTGTATCTTCATAGTCCAGGAATCCGGCGGAAGGTATAGTCCGGCCATCCGGACACCCCCTAATCCAGGACTCCCTCAGTAGCCCCCGAACCAGGCTTCAATGACGATGAGTCCGGCGCGCAGATTGTCTTCGGCATTGCAAGGCGGGTTCTCCTCCAAATTCCGTGTACCTGTTGAATAAAGTCCGGCTTCTTGTAAATGTTGTGCTCCTCAGCTTCTACGCCCAATAATGGTCGTCTCCCACGTGTCAAACGAATATGAAAAGTCTGAGTGTTTTTACATTCACACCCCTAGCTACGTAAATGAGCCGCCCATTTAAGGGGACGAGGATTTAGATCCAAACCGCACCTTCTCCCCTTCGTGAGTGTTCATCAGAGCACATCCGACAAAGGTCCATTCCACCATGGCCAGCCATCGCAACTCCTCCTTTTGCCCTTCTAGCCCTCAGCTTGGATATTGGGAGAGATGCTCCGTCTCACATAACGAGCTAGTGACGCTCCAGACCAAGGGATTTCTCCCCCCCCCCGGCCTATATGATCCCGGTTCGAGCCGGTCTTGCCGTCTATAACGGCGGAAAGCAAGCGGAGAGTGCCCCAAATCCCTCCAAAGGAGAGCGGGTATGCCTTGTCCCTTATTTAATAAGGGGGCTCGGGTTTCCAATCCATCCATTTCTTCGGGGGCTGCTGGAGTTCTATGGCCTCCAGCTACACAATCTCACGCCTGCCTCCGTATTGCATATCGCGGGCTTCGTAGCCCTCTGCGAGCTGTTTTTGGGTATCGAGGCTCATTTCGGGCTATAGAGAAGGTTATTCTGCCTTGTGCCCTGCTCTAAGGAGGGGTCAATGTATCAAGTGGGCAGAGCCGAAGTGTGGTGCATCGCCGGGACCGGATATCTATCCAGAACTCCAAAGAAGGCATCCGAAGACTGGCCTTCGGAATGGTTTTATATAGAGGATGTCCCGCTGCCGGATCCTGTTCAGATTGGCCTCCCCGAGTTCGACAGTGCTTCCTTAAATAAGCGCCTAAGCTAGCGTCCACGGAGCAGAGGGAAAGTGACAGGGACATCATTTACCTGATGTGCAGAATAAGATTGTTAGCCCATTCCGGACTGACCATGATCGGGGTTATGGCCAAATGCATCATGCAGAGGTGCAGCCGCTTCAGTATAGAAGCCACCCCATGTGGGACTTCAATGGGGAGGACGACGCCACCCGCTATGGCCGTAAGGGGCCGGATTCAGCTGCCGCTCTACTAAAGATCTTGTCCACTTTGTATAAGGGAGAAGAGGAGGAATTTCTCCGCTTCAACCCACAGGTGAATTCTCTATGCACAATCCCCCAAGCTGGGTAAGCGGTCACATTTACTTGCCCATCCGTTTTGTATTCCCATTGTTAAATATTCAGTATGACGACTTCAACGCAGGAACTCCGCCGGGCTATTAAGGAAATAAGCAGCCCTCCTCCACAACCCGAGGACCCAAGACGGTCCCTCGACCCGGCCTCTCAAGAGGATTCGGACATATCTGTGGAGCTGATTGATGGAGTGTTCCATCAATTGAGCAAGGACAACGCCTTGGTGGCCATTACAGCCGATTACCTAGGGCTAATGCCGGCCTCCCAGGTAACTGAGATCGAAGCCCCAGTACCACGAATAGGTGTCCGCCCTCTCGTGTTTCCAGTTTCCTGATTACAACTAAACTTTGCAGGGGAGGTTTTTGAGGCGGAAGGCCGAACCTGCGGCGACAAGCCAACGAGGGGCCGCAGGGCCCCGTGGGAAGAAAAGAAGTGCAGTCTGAACCGAGGCGTCAGCGCAAAGGTTTGGCGCGCCCCCTTATCCCAGGTGTTATACCTTCGAGGCACATTGACACTCGTGCTCTCTTCAGGACAAAGAGACCTCACCAGACTATATCCGGAGAGGCTGCCAATTGCGCCTCCACCAGCCAGGCTCCAAAGCCTGGTCCGGAGGCGGAGGCGCACGCAAGGCGCGCGCCAGACGCTCCTCCGACGGAGGATGTGGACGGGTTGTCTGCCACCAACTCTGAGGTGGAGAGTGCCATGAACCACAGGCGTCGCCGGACAATTCTTCGCGACGCTTGTTTCTCCCAAGGGGCGTTAGATGCCTTCACTCGGGAGATGCGTACCTCCGTGCCGCTCAAAATGGTCTAGCCAGAGCCACGGAGCAATATGTAAAAGACATACGGGTAAGAAAATTTTGGTAATTATATATATATATATACCAGTAGCCCCTGAGACTTGAAACAGTTAGAATAACTGATTTAAGGATCATTTGTTATGCAGGTTCTTACAGAAAAGAATTCCCTACTGTCCAAGGAGCTGGAAGAGTGCAAAGCCCAACTTGAGGCCGCACTAGCCGCAGCAGGGGGCCCAAGGAGACCCCCTCTGGTAATATACACTTCGAAAGATAAGTATTTTGCGAAGCACGGCATGGGTGAGAATCTGACAAATGAAATTGCAGATGGCGCCGGATTGAATCTGGAAAGGCAACACCTCCTACGCCAGTTAAAGGCTGGTGAGAAGGTGCTGACAAAGGTGAGGCGGGAGAAGAACGATCTCCAAGATGCCAACACCAAGCTGGGCGTCGAGCTGAAAGATGTTCATGACCAGCTGTCAGACTCCGTGAAGGAGAATCAGCGGCTTCGGCGCGGCATATTTAGTAAGTGCTTGAACGAACCTTTGAAAGAAAGTTCGGCGGGGAAGTCGACTAACAGAGCAATGTCTGTAGGTGTGCTAATAGGTCGTCCTGCAGAGGAGATGCCCGGTTCTACGGGTGACCTTCTTCCCGAGCTCTTGCAACTGCTCGATCGAGTTCGGCAGGCGATGCAAGGCGTCGCCCAGGCCCTGTGGCCATCCATCTCCATGCCCGAAGATCTTGGAGAACTTGCGGAGAAGCTAAAGGGAGCACGGCGGCGCTTCCGATTGTGGAAGATATCGGCCTGCCGTCAAGGCGCTAGGGAGGCCTGGGCCATGGTGAAGACGCGGTACACAAAGGCTGACCCCAACCACATGGCCGAGGTCGGTCCTGTAGGGCCCGATGGGAAGGAGATCCCTGTAAGCTTAGTATACGGCCAAGTAGAGTTGGCCGCAAAGTATTCCCAGCAGGACTATAAATTAGACAGACTGTTAGATGGTATTGAAGAGTAATACAATAAGTCAAAATGACTATGTAATTTAATTGACATTTATAATGCCTTCTAGACGGATTGTAGATCATTTGTCATGGCCGACCTTTTTGCTTCAGCCTCGGGACCTGACGGTCCGGAGTGTGTCCAAATTCCCATGCGGTTATATAGGAACCGGGGAATGCATGGAGACCAGGCGTAGGGGTCATTAGTGCGTGAATAGACAAGTGCCCGACTAGTTATGTTATATTACATGGTTAGTAAGAAACATCTTCCAGCGAGAATAGTTCCGTTAGGGGTTCATTTCCCTGGGAGGCATGCCCTAAAGTGCATGTCCATGCTGCAAAAAGAAACGCAGGAAAAACATCTGGGGGTGTATAGATAAATAAAAAAGATCATCTTTAGTTCACCGACCGAATATTCCCTTAAGAACGCTAGCTTTCGGCTTCACCCAGTCTGAGGTACACGTCCGGCTGACCCGGCAGTAACAATCGCAGAGGTGCTCCCTTTACCACCTAGCCGAACAATCGGGAACGTAGGGGTAAGCACAGGAGCCACACAACCCAGCTTGGCCAAAACTTAAGTCATATCGATGCATATAATGGTGAATAAAAGGTACATGCAGAAGTGTGACACATGTGTTGGGCATGAAGCCCATATAAATAAGCTTCTGTTTAAAGAAGCCCCCAGGTTTGATGAGCGCGGATAGCGCGTCACTTTATGAGCCTTTAAAGGCTATAAGAGAGAGAGAAGAAGAGGAATGTAAGACAGAAAGTATATAAAAATGGAGAGAGGAAGGAGACGAACATAGAGTCCGGCGCTAGGCATATAATCTTCGGAGACGGGCTGCGTTCCATGGGTTCGGCTCGAGTTGGTTATCCGATGCATCTCACAGGCAGTACACTCCACCAGTCAGGACTTGGTCAATTATGAAGGGACCTTCCCACTTGGGCTTGAGTTTGTCCTTTTTCTTGTTCGGTAGTCGTAGAACTAATTCGCCAACGTTGTAATTTTTGGCCCGTACTTCTTTGCTTTGGTATCTTCAAGCCTGCTATTGATAGAATGCGGAACGGGCTTTTGCCACGTCACGCTCCTCCTCCAATGCGTCCAAGTTGTCCTGCCGATCGAGCTCGGCTTCTGTTTCTTCGTACATGCGCACTCGAGGTGAGTCATGAATTATGTCGCAAGGCAAAACTGCCTCTGCGCCGTACACCATAAAGAATGGTGTGTATCCGGTGGTGCGATTCGGCATGGTCCGCAGCCCCCAGAGTACGGAGTCAAGCTCCTCCACCCAGTGCGTGTTAGATTCCTTGAGGGACCGCTGGGTTTGATGCCGCTCATGATAAGACCACTTGCACGTTCGACCTGGCCGTTAGTTTGTGGGTGATAGACGGAAGCATAATCGAGCTTGATGCCCATGTTTTTGCACCAGAGTTTTACCTCGTCGACCGTAAAGTTCGTGCCATTATCCGTGATGATGCTGTGGGGGACGCCGTAATGGTGTATAACCCCGGATATAAAGTCTATCACCGGACCGAATTCGGCCATCTTAATAGGCTTAGCTTCTATCCATTTGGTGAACTTATCCACCATGACCAGTAAGTATTTTTGCTTGTGGGTTCCGCCTTTAAGGGGTCCAACCATGTCAAGCCCCCAGACCGGGAAGGGCCAAGTGATGGGGCTAGTTTGGAGGGTGGTGGGTGGCATATGGCTTTCGTTTGCAAAGAGCTGGCAACCGGTGCATCGTTGGACTAAGTCCTGGGCGTCTGCCTAGGCCGTCGGCCAATAAAAGCCTGTATGGAAGGCCTTGCTTACAAGGGACCAAGCTGCCGCGTGATGACCGCCGAGTCCGGCATGAATTTCAGCCAGGAGGTTCCGCCCTTCCTCTTCGGAGATGCACCTTTGAAGGACTCCGGTAGTGCTTTTCTTATAAAGCTCTCCCTCGTGGACTTTGTAAGCTCTGGATCGCCGCACTATGCAGCGTGCCTCATTTTGGTCCTCGGGGAGTTCCTGCCTAGTAAGGTAGGCGAGGAATGGTTCCGTCCATGGGGCGATAACAGCCATTATTACGTGGGCTGAAGGTGTTATTTCATTGGCAAAGCCTCCGATTGTGTCGGAATGTTCGGTGTCGGGCAGTGCGGTTCGGTCCGGGCTGTTATTGTTTGGCTCCCCTTCCCATACTACGAATGGCTTGAACAGCCTTTCCAAGAAGATGTTGGGGGGGACTACATCGCGATTTGTGCCGATGCGTGCCAGGACATCTGCCGCCTGATTATTTTCCCGGGCTACATGGTGGAATTCAAGCCCTACGAACCGAGCTGACATTTTTAGGACGACGTTGCGGTAAGCTGCCATTTTTGGATCCTTGGCATCGAAGTCTCCATTTATTTGGGATATTGTGAGGTTCGAGTCCCCGCGCACCTCTAGGCATTGAATGCCCATGGATACTGCCATCTGGAGACCATGTAAAAGGGCCTCATATTCTGCTGCATTGTTGGAGTCCGTGTACATAATCTGGAGTACGTATTGAACTGTGTCTCCTGTGTGGGACGTCAAAACGACGCCAGCCCCCAGTCCGGCCAACATCTTGGAGCCGTCGAAATGCATGATCCAATTTGAATATGTGCCGCACTCTTTAGGGAGTTCGGCCTCCGTCCATTCTGCGATGAAGTCAGCCAAGACTTGCGACTTGATGGCTCGCTGTGGCTTATAAGTTATGTCGAATGGGAGGAGCTCAATGGCCCATTTTGCAATCTGGCCCGTTGCGTCACGGTTGTTTATAATATCGTTAAGTGGTACTTCCGAGGCTACTGTTATTGAACACTCTTGAAAGTAGTGTTGTAGCTTCTGGGATGCCATGAATACCGCGTACGCAATCTTTTGATAATGCGGGTACCGTGATTTCCAGGGAGTGAGGATAGTGGACACATAATAGACCGGCTTTTGAAGGGGGAATTTGTGTCCGTCCGTTTCTCGTTCGATGACAAGTACTGCGCTTACAACCTGATGTGTTGCTGCAATGTATAATAGCATTGGCTCGCCAATGTTTGGCGCGGCCAGGACTGGGTTTGTTGCCAGTATGGCTTTTATTTCGTCGAGTCCGGCCGTGGCTGCATCCGTCCATTCGAAGTGTTCGGTGCGCCGAAGGAGGCGGTAAAGGGGGAGGGTCTTTTCGCCCAAGCGGGAGATAAAGCGGCTTAGAGCCGCCACGCATCCGATTAAGTTTTGTATTTGTTTGAGGTTCTTTGGGATATCCAGTTGCAACAGAGCTTGGATCTTGGCTGGATTTGCTTCAATTCCTCTACCGGATACAATGAAGCCCAAGAGCTTTCCGGCTGGAACACCGAAAACGCATTTTTCCGGGTTGAGCTTGATGTCGTATGTTCGGAGGTTATCAAATGTGAGCCTCAAGTCGTTTACTAGAGATTCGACATGTCTTGTTTTGACGACCACATCATCTACATATGCCTCCACTGTTTTGCCGATCTGGTTTGCCAGACATGTTTGAATCATGCGCTGATATGTTGCGCCGGTGTTTTTGAGCCCGAAGGGCATCGTGTTGAAGCAGAATGGGCCGTATGGTGTGATAAATGCCGTTGCAGCTTGGTCTAGTTCTGCCATCTTGATTTGATGGTAGCCGGAATATGCGTCGAGGAAACACAACGAATCGTGTCCTGCGGTAGCATCGATAATTTGATCGATGCGGGGGAGGGGGAAGGGATCCTTTGGGCAAGCCTTGTTAAGGTCTTTAAAATCAACACACAGGCGCCAGGATTTGTCCTTCTTTGGTACCATCACCAGGTTTGCTAGCCAGTCCGGATGTTTTATATCTCTGATGAATCCGGCCTCCAATAGCTTTGCTAGCTCCTCTCCCATGGCCTGTCTCTTAGGTTCGGAAAAACGCCGAAGAGCCTGTTTGACAGGTTTGAATCCTGTTTGGATATTTAAGCTATGCTCGGCCAGCCTGCGTGGGATTCCTGGCATGTCTGAAGGGTGCCAGGCGAAAATGTCCTAGTTCTCTCGTAGGAACTCTCGCAATGCGGCGTCTACATCAGGGTTTAATTGTGCCCCGATGGAAGCTGTTTTATTGGGGTCCGTTGGATGGACTTGGAATTTGACTATTTCGTCCGCCGGTTTAAAGGAGGTGGACTTGGATCTTTTGTCGAGTACCACATCGTCCCTATTCACCATAGAGCGCAGCGCAGTCAGTTCCTCAGCCGCTAGGGCTTCAGATAGTGCCTTGAGGGCCAGTGCGGTTGTCTTGTTTTCGGCCCGGAGTGCTATGTCCGGATCACTAGCAAGAGTGATGATCCCGTTAGGCCCGGGCATCTTGAGCTTCATGTACCCGTAATGGGGTATTTCTTGGAAGATTGTAAACGCTTCCCGCCCTAGTAGAGCGTGATAACCGCTGCTGAACGGAGCCACATGGAACGTGACCTCTTCGGACCTGTAATTGTCCGGCGTGCCGAACACCACATCTAGTGTGATTTTTCCTGTGCAGCGCGCTTCCTGACTGGGGATTATTCCTCTAAAGGTTGTGCTGCTTCGCTCAATGCGGTTCCAGTCTATTTCCATTTTTTGAAGGGTTTCCTCATAAATGAAGTTCAATCCGCTGCCGCCGTCCATGAGTACCTTGGTAAGACGAAAGCCCTCCACTATTGGACTAAGGACCAATGCGGTTGGTGCTCGGGCTGTTCGGAATTTAGGTTCATCACTGGCGTTAAAGGTAATAGCCGTGTCACTCCATGGGTTTATTGTTGCTACTTGGTAGACTTCGGCAAGGCTGTGGAGTGTCCTTTTTCGCATATTATTTGATGCGAAAGTCTCGAAGACTGTTAATACCGTACTGGTGTCTCTGGGGTGGCTTTCTGTGGCCTCCAGAATTAGGAGATTTTCGCCAATTTTGGCCACCTGCCGGAGTATCCAACATGCTCTGAGGCTGTGAGTTGGTGTGGCGTCCTCTGTACTATGAATTTTACAGGGTCCATTGAGTCATCCTTCCAGTACGGTTCCATGCCCTGTAGAGGGTTTTTTCTTTTTAGTGCTTGACCCGGGTGTCTGGTGATGATGCACCCCTTTATTTCGGACTAGGTTTGTATTCAGGGCCGGATTGTCCCAAAATTTTATTTCGGTTTTCCAGGCGCTTTCCATCGCACAGTACTTTCATACAATGGACGCCAAGTCAGCTAAGCGTGTAATATCACGGCGACTTATGGCGTTGAGTATTCCCTTGTTCGTGCAATTATTGCAGAAGATTGAGATTGTGTCTTCCTCGCGGCAGTCCCTTAGCCTGTTCTTAACCAGGAGGAATCTGGCCCAGTAATGATGTACTGTTTCATCGGGCTCTTGCCTGATTTTGGATAGATCGCTTATGTTGGGGTGGGTGGGTGGAATTAAATCCGAAGCCTCACCCCATCTGAGGCTCAGAGGCCGAGGAATTTCTGAACTTGAAAATTTGGATTCCTGGATGTTGTCCAATGAATCCAACCCGTCGCCTGACTCTAAGTTCAGGTCTTGAGTGATATCCTCCCCTCCGCGGGTATCTGGCTTGGAGGGATCGGGAATCCGGACATAGCGAGTCCTTAAGATAGATGAAGGGTCGCCGCACTGTCCCTCTACCACGGCAACATGATGGGTGACTTGGGGAGAGTTAATCTCTCTCAGATCGGGTTTAGGCCCAATCTAGTCGTAATCCGTAGCGACTCCCAGGGTGGCGAAGTGATCCAAGAGCTCGTTTATGGAGGAGAGCTCCATTGGATCTAACTGCTCGGCGAGTTTCGAGTTGACATGAAGATTGTTTTCGATGGCTCGAGAGTTCATCATCGGCACAGAAGCCGAACCGGCGGTCATAAGAAAACCACCTAGCCGGAGGGTTTGGCCGATAGCCAAAGCTCCCTTAGCAACGGTGCCATCTTTAAAGACGGTGCGAGCCATCCTTCCTGATGGCGATGACACAGAGGAACTCTCAATGAAAGCACCAATGTCGGTGTCAAAACCGGCGGATCTCGGGTAGGGGGTCCCGAACTGTGCGTCTAGGCCGGATGGTAACAGGAGGCAAGGGACACGAAGTTTTACCCAGGTTCGGGCCCTCTCGATGGAGATAAAACCCTACGTCCTGCTTGATTAATATTGATGATATGGGTAGTACAGGAGTAGATCTACCATGAGATCGAAGAGGCTAAACCCTAGAAGCTAGCCTATGGTATGATTGTTGTGTATGTTGTCCTACGGACTAAAACCCTCCAGTTTATATAGACACCGGAGAGGGTTAGGGTTACACAAAGTCGGTTACAATGGTAGCAGATCTACATATCCGTGTCGCCAAGCTTGCCTTCCATGCCAAGGAAAGTCCCTTCCGGACACGGGACGGAGTCTTCAATCTTGTATCTTCATAGTCCAGGAATCCGGCTGAAGGTATAGTCCGGCCATCCGGACACCCCCTAATCTAGGACTCCCTCAGTTAGGGTTACACAAGGTCGGTTACAAAGGAGGAGATATCCATATACGTATTGCCTAGCTTGCCTTCCACGCCAAGTAGAGTCCCATCCGGACACGAGACGAAGTCTTCAATCATGTATCTTCATAGCCTAGCAGTCCGGCCAATGGAGATAGTCCGGCTATCCGGAGACCCCCTAATCCAGGACCCCCATAGAGGCGCTTCAAGGCGCCTCCGTCATGGACGAGCATCGTGTCCTTAAGGGTGCGGTGAACGAGAAGATTCAGTCCGCCAAGAGTGGACTGAATGAAGCCTGCAGCAGCCTATTGACAGGTTTCGAGGTAAGAAAGAGAAAAAACCCATGTAGACAATAGCCCCTGAGACACTGTCCGGTGTTCGGCAAGAAGAACCGAACAGAGGATCAATCTTTTGTTATAGGAGACTAACGTAATATGGATGGATAAGCAGGCGTCGCTATTGGCCGCAACCTCGCATGTTGCCGAAGTCTCTGAACTGAGGTAGAGGCTGGAGCGGACCGAGAACAAGCTCGGCGAGGTTAGGGTTCGGCTCCAGGAGAAGCAAGGTGAGTGACGACTTGATGTATGTTCGGAAGGAGTAGGTGATGTATTTTGACTGTGGTGTCGTAATATGTGCAGGAGCCGCGACCGAGGTCGAGGCCCTCAAGAAAGCCCTGGGCGAGGCTAAGGAGAAGGCTGCCCAGCAGCAAGCCGCCCGTAAGAAGCTCAGGGCCCAGGTCAAAGAAGTCCAGCAGGAGCTCCAGGATGTGGTGAAAAAATGTGAGGCCTTGGAGCATGGTTCATTGGTTCAAGGGGCCGAACTCGCCAAGGCTCGTCAGAGTGCGGAGACCGCACGGAATGAGACCCAGGCTACCCTCCAGGAGATCCAGGAGGCCAAGAAGATCACGGCGGGTAAGGCATTTAAGATGCAAAGCAAGTATGCGGAGAAGCAGTACCTTTTACTAAACCGGGTTCGGAGTTCCCCGGGAGCTTTTGCGGATTTACCACACAGTGTATCAGACGCCGCGGAGTTCTATCGGGCCGAAGGAGGGGGTTCTACGGAGAGGCTATTCTGGTCACAATATGCGGCGCCAGAGCATCCTGTGTCCTTCATCGATCCGCTGAAACGGCTGGTGGAGCTGCATAGGGTGGCCGAACTAGCCATTAAGGATTTGATAATTCGGCTATGGCCAGCCGAAGCTATGCCAGGCAGCTACTTTGGACTCGTGAGGCGGATGGTGAAGGCATGTCCTTGGCTGGACGTCGTCATGTGCTCGGCCTGCATTGAAGGTGCGCACATGGCCTTCGCCCGTTGCAAGAGGTGGTGGGCGAAGATGGACGCCGTCGAGGTGACCAGAGGGCCACCTGAGTGCAAGGAGCACCCCACACCCGAACGGTATTTTGCGGATGTCCTGGAGGGGTCTCGCCTAGCGGCAGCACAATGCTCGCAGGACGTTGTATTTGAATAAATGTATTTGTGTTGCCCTTTCCTTGTATTATGAAAACAAAGCATGTTTGTAATATAATTTTGTTATGCTTTAATTGTTTCCTCCCGTGCGGCCGTGTTGTATGTAATTTGAGGGTTGGCCATTCATCGGCTTCTGCCCTCACATAGGTAGTACGGAGGTGTTCGGGATGGGATCTAAACAATCTTGATCCAATTATATGGTCCTTGAAGGAGTTGTTTAGCGCAACGAACAAGGCAATCAGACTATGCGGCTAAAACGCGCTCACTTAGCCATAGGAGTTTTATAATAAAGCATGGGCACAACCCTTGGTTCAAACCAGAGTGTTGTCAGCATCTAATCGGGAAGTGTCGATCTTTCGCATAATGTGGAAAAAATCTCCAACGATTTGTAACCCTCGAACAGCTGACCGGCTCTCGCCGTACCATGACAGTTAGTTTTCGGCTTTCTCTACTGAGGCGCTCATCTGGTCAAGGCCAGGGCACAATCGCAGTAGTTCTCACTTTACTACCCTAGCCGATTTAGCGGAATGTAGGGTAGCAAGCACAGGAGCCGGGCAACCCAACTATTGACCAAAGACATGATTCGAAGCCAATGCATATAATGCTAAATTCGGGGTGCCGAACTTATCTTTAAGGAGTGTTCGGACTTTGTTGTCGTATCGTGGGGTGATGTGGAGGCCGTGGCAAATATGAAACGTACCAGAGTGTACGGTTGCTAGGAAATAAGTAATTTAAAGGAAAACAAAGGGAGAACAGAGGTAGGATCTGGGGCCTTGAACTTGGATTATGAACTGTTTCCATTATAGTTGGGTTAATGCGTCCAAGCACATTGGTAAAAAAATAAATACTATAAGCAACCCTCCATTTGACATGCCACAACCGGAGGCGAGCTGCGTGTGGGTCCCGAAAATGGATAGAGTAATCGTTGAGTTAGCCTCTAGGCCTTCCCATGTACGCCTGTACTCCGTGTCAATCCGGTGTGTTTATCCTTTGACAGGACCATTAATCAGGCCGTCGATGGAGGCGCGCATAAGAGAAACCTGCGAAAAAAGGGAAAAAGGAAATGGTTAAGTTATATGTGTGTCCGGGATCGGTCTAGCCAAACTGTAGATCCCGGGCTAGCTTGTGCCTCCATCGATGTCCATGGAATTTTGAGTGCGTAATTGTGTACGCGTGGTACGAATGCTGCTACTTCATCGGGACTGGGACGGAGGCCGAATTGCTAATCGAGCTCTTGACAAGCCGCGCTGTCCTATTGCAGTGTAGTCCGGAACCGCTTAATGATGTCCAGGGGCTCGGCAGCAGTACTATGGTGTTGCTTGAGAAGGCCGCTCTGTACCTCTGCTGCTCGAGCGATGGTGTGCTCCTCTATTTGGAGGGAGCATACCGTATTGCCATTGATAGTTATGACGCCGCGTGGACCGGGCATCTTGAGCTTGATATAAGCATAGTGTGGCACTGCGTTGAATCTAGCAAACGCACTTCATCTGAGCAGTGTGTGGTAGCCGCTGCGGAAGGGGACGATATCGAAGATTAACTCTTTGCTTCAGAAGTTGTCCGGAGAACTGAAGACCACCTCCAACGTGATTGAGCCTGTACAGCGGGTCTCTACGCCTGGTATGACTCCTTTAAAGGTAGTCTTTGTTGGTTTGATTCATGAGGGGTTAATGCCCATCTTCTGCACTGTGTCCTGATAAAGCAGGTTGAGGCTGCTACCACTGTCCATCAGGACTCATGTTAGGTGTAACCCGTCGATAATTGGGTCGAGGACTAGTGCAGCTAGACCGCCTTGGCGGATACTAGTTGGGTGATCTCGACGATCGAAGGTGATCGGAAACGACGACCGCGGTTTGAATTTTGGGGCGACTGGCTCTACCGCGTAGACGTCCCTAAGTGCTCGCTTGCGCTCCCTTTTGGGGATGTGTGTAGCGTATATCACGTTCACCATTTTGACTTGAGGGGGAAATTTCTTCTGCCCCCCAGTGTTCGGCTGCCGGGGCTCTTCGTGCTCGTCCTCGCTTTGTGATCCCCTTTCTTTGTTTTCGGTATTTAACTTGCCATCCTGTTTAAAAACCCAACAGTCTCTATTGGTGTGATTGGCTTGTTTATCTGGGGTACCATGTATCTGGAACGGATGATCGAGTAAGCAATCCAGGCTGGATGGTCCCTCACTGTTCCTTTTGTAGGGCTTCTTTCGTTGGCCGGACTTGGAGCCGCTGAATCCGGCATTAACGGTGGTGTCATCGGTGTTGTCGACATTGCTTTGGTGTTTGTGTCTATTGCGCCGGAGCTTGTCGGTGCTGTTTTTGGCCTCGGAGGGGCCTATCTCACTGGCTGTGTTTTTGCTACGAGCCAGCCAGCTGTCCTCACCCGTGCAAAAGCGGGTCATGAGTATCGTAAGGGCCGCCATGGACTTCGGCTTTTCTTGGCCAAGGTGGCGTGCTAGCCATTCGTCCCGGATGCTGTGTTTAAAGGCCACTAGGGCTTCAGCATTCGGACAGTCAACGATCTGGTTCTTTTTGGTTAGGAACCTAGTCCAGAATTTTCTGGCTGATTCTCCAGGTTATTGAACTATGTGGCTTAAGTCATCGGCATCGGGTGGCCGGACATATATACCATGGAAGTTGTCAAGGAAGGCTTCTTCCAAGTCCTCCTAGATGCCCATGGAATTTTCGGGTAGGCTATTTAACCAATGTCGAGCTGGCCCTTTGAGCTTTAGTGGGAGGTATTTGATGGTGTGGAGGTCGTCTCCACGGACCGTGTGGATGTGGAGAATAAAGTCCTCAATCCATACTGTGGGATCAGTTGTTCCGTCGTATGATTCAATACTGACGGGCTTGAACCCCTCGGGGAATTCGTGATCTAGCACCTCATCTGTGAAGCAGAGAGGGTGTGCGGCGCCTCTATATCGGGCCGCATCATGGCGCACCTCCGATGAAGTCCATCTGCGGTTATTGGCCCGGGTGTGACTAGGTTTGTCACGTCCGAATAGGTAGCCGTCATCCCGAGCCAGGAAGCGTCCTCGCGATCCGTAAATTGATTTGGTGTGTCCTGCTCTACTGTCCAGATCCTGCCGAAGGTCGTATGTATGGTCCCGAGCTGCACTGTCCCTGTTTTTGCGAGGCGGTGGGGCGGGCTATTGTTCGGCCTGAGTTGCCGTTGTATCCCGACCGCGGGGTGGTCGGTCCGCCGTACTATCCCGACACGTGGTGGTCGGTCCACATTGCGTGAGGGAGGTATGGGATCTGGTGCCTCCTCATCGAACTGAGGTAGCAGTCTGTGCTTTGGGTAACTCTTGGTTGGGCGCTTGAGGCTGTTTTCTTCGGCTGCCAGGACATCGGTCCATCTGTCAATGAGTAGGTCTTGATCGACTAGGAGCTGTTGCTGCTTTTTCTCCAGGCTTCTTGCAGTAGCTATTAGCTGGCGCTTGAAGCGCTCCTGCTCGAGGGGTGCCTCAGGCACGATGAAGTCCTCATTGCCGAGGCTCTCATCATCCTCGAAGACTGGACGATAACTACCATCATCTAGGTCATTGGGCATGGCCTATTTATCAGGGTTATCTTGCCCGTTGTCATGTTCCTCCTGTTCGGATGCAGCCTCGACAGGGTCTTCATTGTTTTCGGCGTCGCCCGGAGTACTATTTTCTCTGGTGCCATGTTGTCATCTTTTGAGCGACGAGGCTTAGAGAGGCGTTTAGGGTGCCGGCGCTTGGACTGTGTCTCGGGAGGTTTATTCGCAACCGGCTCTCCTTTGTCATTGTTGCTAGCTTTTTTAGGTGTGTCGACCATGTGCACATCGTATGAAGAGGTGGCCGTCCAACTCCAGTAAATGGTGAGTCTTGGCCTTGCTCCTTGTCGGCATCATCGTCCATACCGTCGATGTCCTCGGAGCCGTAATCAAGCACGTCGGTTAAGTCATCAATAGTGGCTATGAAGTGGGTGGCGGGTGAGAAGCAAAATTTCCCGTCATCGGCCTCTAGCTCGAACCGAACATAGTTCGGTTGTGAGTCCTTCTCCAAGGACAAATTCTTTAAAGATTTTAGCACATCGCCCAAAGGTGAGTGCTGAAAAACGTCTGCGGCGCTGAATTCGAAGATCGACAACCGACCTAGCTCGGTGTCTGCAAGCGTACATGGTCCGGAACTTATAGCCGAAGACGAGTCCGGAGTTCCATTTACGCAAATATTGCGGGGTGCCGAGCCCGTGTGCGGCTCCAACACCGCGGACTCTGTGGCCTTGGATGGCACAATCTGCTCTGGTTCTAAGGCCGTTGCAGCAACAGGGACCATCTCCTGGATGTGATCTGATGATAGATTTAAGTCATGTTCATCGGGGCGAGTGGGAGCGACCGCTGCGGTCTCAAATCCATCGAAGATCAAGTCTCCACGGGTATCCATGACGTAGTTCAAGCTTCCAAATCTGACCTGGTGGCCAGGTGCGTAGCTATCGATCTGCTCCAGATGGCCAAGCGAGTTGGCCCGCAGTACAAAGCCGCCAAACACGAAAATCTTTCCGGGGAGGAAGGTTTCTCCCTGGACAGCGTCACTATGGATGATTGAGGGGGCCATCGAACCTTTCGTTGATGGCACAGTGGAACTCTCAATGAAAGCACCAATGTCGGTGTCAAAACCGGCGGATCTCGGGTAGGGGGTCCCGAACTGTGCGTCTAGGATCGATGGTAACAGGAGATGGGGGACACGATGTTTACCCAGGTTCGGGCCCTCTCTATGGAGGTAATGCCCTACGTCCTGCTTGATTGATCTTGATGAATATGAGTGTTACAAGAGTTGATCTACCACGAGATCATAATGGCTAAACCCTAGAAGCCTAGCCTGTATGACTATGGTAATGAATATATCTTTTCCGGACTCACCCCTCCAGTTTATATAGACACCGGGGGGATCTAGGGTTTACATAGAGTCAGTTACATAAGAAGGGATCTTCATAGTCGGCCGCCAAGCTTGCCTTCCACGCCAAGGAGAGTCCAATCCGGACACAGGTACAGTCTTCGGCCTTCATGACTTCACAGCCCATCAGTCCGGCCCATGGATAACAGGCCGGACGCCCGAGGACCCCTTAGTCTAGGACTCCCTCACCCGCCACCCTCATGGGCCCCTCGTGGCTCCGCTGACCTACTTCTTTCGCCTATATATACTAATATACCCCGAAAACAGCCGAGAGCACCACGAAACCCTATTTCGAACGCCGCAACCTTCTGTACCCATGAGATCCCATCTTGGGGCCTTTTCCGGCGCTCCGCTGGAGGGGGAATCGATCACGGAGGGCTTCTACATCAACACCATAGCCTCTCCGATGATGTGTGAGTAGTCTACCACAGACCTTCGGGTCCATAGTTATTAGCTAGATGGCTTCTTCTCTCTCTTTGGATCTCAATACAAAGTTCTCCTCGATTCTCTTGGAGATCTATTAGATGTAATTCTTTTTACAGTGTGTTTGTCGAGATCTGATGAATTGTGGGTTTATGATCGAGATTATCTATGGACAATATTTGATTCTTCTCTGAATTCTTTTATGCATGATTTAATATCTTTGCAAGTCTCTTCGAATTATCAGTTTGGTTTGGCCTACTAGATTGATCTTTCTTGCAATGGGAGAAGTGCTTAGCTTTGGGTTCAATCTTGCGGTGTCCTTTCCCAGTGACAGCAGGGGCAGCAAGGCACGTATTGTATTGTTGCCATCGAGGATAAAAAGATGGGGTTTATATCATATTGCTTGAGTTTATCCCTCTACATCATGTCATCTTGCCTAATGCGTTACTCTGTTCTTATGAACTTAATACTCTAGATGCATGATGGATAGCGGTCGATGTGTGGAGTAATAGTAGTAGATGCAGAAGTACTTGTCGCGGACGTGATGCCTATATACATGATCATGCCTAGATATTGTCATAACTATGCGCTTTTCTATCAATTGCTCGACAGTAATTTGTTCACCAGCCGTAGAATTTTCTATCTTGAGAGAAGCCACTAGTGAAATCTATGGCCCCCGGGTCTATCTTCCATCATAATATTTTCCTATCTACTTGCTATTTCTATCGTTGTTTATTTTGAAATCTTTATTTTCCAATCTATAAAATAAAAATACCAAAAATATTTATCTTATTATCTCTAGTAGATCTCACTTTCATAAGTGCCCGTGAAGGGATTGGCAACCCCTTTATCGCGTTGGTTGTGAGGTTATTTTTTGTTTGTGTAGGTACTAGGGACTTGCGTGTTACCTCCTACTGGATTGATACCTTGGTTCTAAAACACGGAGGGAAATACTTATGCTACTTTGCTGCATCACCCTTTCCTCTTCAAGGGAAAACCAACACATGCTCAAGAGGTAGCAGTCGGCTTAGCCAATGAAGTGATAGCCTTGATCTTCTCTGGGTTAGCTTCAATACCTCTCTCAGAGACTAGAAAACCCAAGAGTTTGCCTACAGGCACACCAAAAACACATTTGGCCGGGTTAAGCATCATCTCGTAGACCTGGAGGTTATCAAAGGTCTCCTTCAAATCATCTAACAGGGTCTCCTTCTTTTGGACTTTACAACAATATCATCCACCTAAGCATGAACATTGCGTCCTATCTGATTGTGAAGACAATTCTGAATACAACGCTGATAAGTCGCCTGGGCATTCTTGAGCCCAAAAGGCATAGACACATAACAGAAAGCTCCAAAGGGCGTGATAAAAGATGTTTTCTCTTGGTCCTTAACTGCCATATTAATCTGATGATAACTAGAATAACCATCCAAGAAGCTCAAATGCTCACAACCCGCCGTAGCATCAATGATCTGATCAATATGGGGGAGAGCAAAAGGATTAGCTGGACAGACCTTATTAAGGTCTGTGTAATCCACACACATATGCCAAGTGTCGCTTTTCTTAAGTACTAGCACCGGGTTAGCCAACCACTCTGGGTGAAAAACTTCAACGATGAACTCGGCTGCTAAGAGCTGAGCCACCTCTTCTCTAATGGCCTTGTGCCTCTCCTCATTAAAATGGCGAAGAAATTGTTTGTCCAGTTTAAACTTAGGATCAATATTGAGAGTGTGCTCGGTGAGTTCCCTCGGTACACCTGACATGTCTGAAGGCTTCCACGCAAAGATGTCCCGGTTCTCACGAATGAACTCGAGGAGTGCGCTTTCCTATTTCGGATCCATGTTGGCACTGATAGTGAACTGCTGAGATGAGTCGCCAGGGACAAAGTCAACCTGCTTGGTATCATCCACCGATTTAAACTTCAACAAAGGGTCATGCTATGTAGTTGGCTTCTTCAATGGAGTCATATCAGCCGGGTCAATGTTGTCTTTGTAAAACTTAAGCTCTTTCGTAGCACAACCAGACTCAGCATAAGCAGCATCACCTTCCTCACATTCCAAGGCTATCTTCCTGTCACCATGTGTTGTGATGGTTCCTTTGCGACCTGGCATCTTAAGCTGCAAATACACATAACACGGTCGCGCCATAAACTTGGCATAAGCCGGCCGACCAAATTCAACGTTTCAACCCTGTAATCATGTTCATTACCAAAAGCCACTTCCAAGGCTATCTTACCCACTGGATAAGCCGACTTACCAAGCACCACCCCATGAAAGACTGTAGAGGACGGCTTAAGATCCTTGTCAGTTAAATTCATCCGGCAAAAAGTATCATAATAATGGATATTGATACTGCTGCCTCCATCCATGAGCACCCGAGTGAACTTGTAACCTCCAACCCAAGGAGCTACCACCAAAGCATTTGACCCAGGTTATCAATCCGGGGCGGGTGATCCCATGGCTCCATACAATTGGCTGCTCTGACCATCGTAAGTATCGAGGGATCGCCAGCTCAACCGCACTTACCGCTCGTTTATGAACTTTCTAATCTCGCTTGCACAACCTTGAGGTGAAAACATGATATGGGCCACTATTTAGCTGCTTTGGATTACTCTGATACCCAGACTGATATTGCCAATTGCCTTGACTATGTTGTTGATTAAAACCACTTTGATTACCCTGGCCTTGAAATCCAGAATTTGAGCCGCCATCTCCAAAGCCGGGCCCATGAGAGCCAGATCCTGACCCGTCGTGAGGGCCATTAGTGTCATTGTGGTCCTGGTGAAAGCTTGAATTCTTGTACTCCCTCGTGATATAACAATCTTTCCACATGTGAGTCGACGGCTTATCGGGACGACTATGCTTTGGGCAAGGTTGGTTCAACATCGCCTCCAAGTTAAACTTCGTCCCTCCAAACTGGGTTTGTAGCTTTCCTCTACGACAGTGATCGTTGCTCTGTGTATTAGTGTTGGCCATAAAGTTTGACCCGCCGTTAGTGTGTCTGCGCTTACCGTTGTTACCCAGGTTATGACCCGTCATGTTTGATTGCGGCCCTTTTCCATTGCCGTTTTTCTTCCCCTTGTTGCTCTTCTCCTCATCAGACCCAGGGTCCTTAGTATTGTTAGAGTCAGCATATTTGATGAGAGCCGCCATGAGCTCCCCCATGTCATTGCAGTGACGTTTGAGCCCCCTAACTTTTGCTTGAGAGGGGTGAAACGGCAATTTTTATCCAAAATCAGAACAACAGAGTCGGCGTTGATGCTATCCGATGAGTGGATAATAGCTGAAACCCGTCGGACCCAATGGTGGGCCGACTCATCCTCACGCTGGACACAAGCATCTAAATCGATGATCGATGGAGGCTGTTTGCACATGTGTTTGAAATTCTGGATAAAATGCACTTTCAACTCTGCCCATGAATTGATAGAGTTAGGGGGTAATCCCTTCAACCAGGTTCTAGCCGGCCCATCCGGCATGATGGTGAAGTACTTGGCGCACACGACGTCATTCACATCTAGCATCTCCATAGCCAATTCGTAGCTCTCAATCCAAGCCTCTGGAGGCTGATCAACAGTGTAATTGGGGACCTTTTGAGGACCGTTAAAGTCCTTAGGCAGCTGCTCGTTGTGAAGAGCTGGTGCTAGGCAAGGCACCCCCACTGTCCTAGAGATCATCCCAGCTTCCACAGATGCTGACGGGTCACAATGGAGCTGTTGATGAGCCGCTAATTGAGCCGCCAGCTCCACCTCTTGACGTGTCCTAGCCTGATCCATCAAAGCTTGAACATTGTCATCACGCGGCGGGTCATACCCGCGTGGTTGATTCTGACGCCGCTCGCTGTTGGAAACCGTCAACGACTCGGTGTGCTGGCTATAACTTCGGCTGGGGCGTGGAGTTGAATGAATTCGCTCGCAGCTATATGAGTAAGCCGCCTGCTGAACTACATCTGTTTGAAGAAGCTCCACCGCCTTCCGGGTCTCGACTGCAGCGGGAGACTCGCCTTCCACTAGAAGAGCCGCCAGCCACGAAGCTGCGGCAATCATGTTATCCAGAGGATTGGAAAAATGACCTGGCGGTGTTATCACCTGCTGAGGCGGGGTTGTGTTCAAACGAGGTGGGTCTGTTACACGCAGCTGAGCTGTTACCCTGGTTACGGGCGCCTCAACAGCCCGGGTCACACCGGGCGGGTTACTTGGTCCTGCCCTAGGTGTATTGAAAAGATTTCTTGCCTCAAACTGCGAAGGAAGACGGCTCTGGTATCTGCGCAAGACAGCATTTGATGCATTCTGGTCCAAGCTTAACCGAAAAGCCTCTGCTTGAATCCACTATGACTCGGCCTCCAACGCGGCTCGCTCTATTGCCATCCTAGCATTCTCAGCATTAAGCTCCTCCCTTGCCTGAGCTATTTCATCTCGCAGTTTTGCGACCTCCACATTATGTTGTGCTTGAGTCGCCGAGGTTACTTCTGCGGCTAACAATGTTGCCAAAGCATCCAAGAGCTCAGACAAAACTTGAGCCGGCGGGCGCACAAGGCCGCTTGCCCCGGCCGCCGCCACAGTCATTGAACTAGAGGTCATAGCTGCAGTCGTCGATGAATTCAATATTTGTTGCGTGCCGGCCATGAAGATAGCCACCCGGCTCGGCGGCTCATAGGGGTCCAGAATACTGTCACCATCGGAACAGCCCCCAAGCCCGCCATCTTGCAATTGATAGATTGATTCAGTTTCACCGATTGAGGACTCATCACCTCAATAGATGGATGTCTCTCTACCTAACATAGAACCTTCTTCGAGATCCGCCCCATGAACAAAGCCAATGAAGGCAAGTTTCCTGGCGGGTTGGATCTTGGCGGGTCGTGCGCGCTGAGCCATCTCGATCGTGTCGGTCTAAATGTGTAACATCCCAAATTTTCAATTTGGAATGTTATACATAGATCATCATTGCATATCATGTTTTATTGCATTTTGGCTAGATCCTAGAAATCCTACGCAACTCAAGGACCCACGGAGAGAGTTGGGGATTTCGTTATTTTCATATTTGAGTTTTCTCAAATTTTGAAAATAGGATCATTTGATTTTATTTATTTTATCTCCAATTATTTCAATTATAAAAATAAGTGAGAGGGAATAAAATGACTTTCCCAAAATAAAGAAATATTGAGGATTTCATAAAAAAATCAAATAAGAATTTATTTTGGAGTTTTCCGTTGTTTTATTTGAATTTGGGAAAAATGCACGTTTTCCAAAATTGCATTTAGGCCCCAAATAAATGTTCACCTTGTCCTTCTTGATTTTAGAAGCCGGGGAAAATTTATTTCGGGATTTTTGGAGTCTGTTTAGTATTTCTTTTATTTGTTTTTCAGTGCGTATTGTTTTAAAAAGAACGCGAACCGACCTCGGGCCGTATTCGGCCAGGACTCCCCTGGCCTGCCCCCTTTATATAGTGCCCGAGCCCACCCCAGCCCACCTCAAACCCTAGCCCAGCTACCGCCCTAGCCAGCCGCCGCCGCCGCCTGCGATCCGCGCCACCGCCGCCAGAGCCACTCGCCCCGCCGGAGCCGACCGTCGCCGCCGCCCGTTGACCCGCCGAAGGTAGACCCCATCGCCGCCGCGGTTTTCGAGAGAAAACTGTCGGTTTATTTTTTTTCTAGGAACCCAGTTTATTTTTTAGATCGGTTTTTTCCCGGTTTAGTTTATTTAGCGGACGTTCGTCCGTACATTCGTTTTAATGAATGGTTTTCGTTGTTTAGCGACAGCGAACGTTCGTTCGTTAGCCTATTCATCGTTTTTTCTTTTTCTCGGATTTTCCGCGATTATTTTTGATCGCGATTTCTGATCCGATTTTCGTTTTAGTATAACTTTTCGCTCGTTTATCGGAATCAGGCGATTCAAGCGCCTAGAGTTTCGTCTCGAAACCCTCTTTCCGTTTAACCAACTCAAACAAGTTTTAGCTTCTGTAAAATTTGACTTAGATCCAGATTAGTAAACGAAGCTTGTTTCTTTCGCCGTTTGCCTTTCGTGTCTTCGTTTGATTTGTTTCTTTTTGCAAACCGGAGTTCTTAAGTTGAACTTTCTGGTTAGTTTTCTTATTTGAGTTTTACCTGTGCATTAGATGAGTACTTATTGTATGCTTGTTTGTTTGTTTGCGTTAGAGTACCCGGAATGCGCCGCTTGCTACTTCGAATCTCTAGGTTTCACGGATCATCACAAGGCAAGTAACACTTTGATCATACCTCTTACTACCCAGTTTTATTGCATTAGATCAATCCTCAAACATTGCATGATTAGGATCTAATTAAATTGTGGGTTTTGGGATAGTAGATGAGGTAGTACCTATTACCTGTTTCATTATTAAACCCTTGGGAGTTACTTCTACGTTTGCTTATATTTCCATGCTATCCTAGTAGACATGGATTGGGTGAGTGTATCCATGACAGATGTGAGATTGTTAATTAATGGTTTATTTAAGGTGGCAACTTTAATACAGATCTGGGTGGATTGAGGCACCTGGGTATTCCACCGATTGCTTGTTTTTTATGGACCGCCACCCAGGCTCAAAGGGGTCATGAGTTTATTCATACTAGAAACTTCCGTATGCATCCACAAGCTACTATGGGCTCTAGCATAGTTGATTAAGTCGTGCGAACTCTTACAGTGGTAGACTAGCAGATGTAAGGGAAAGTAGGTGTAACGGTCTACCCGATCATAAGGTGCTAGCGCTTCTGAAAGACTATGTCTCGGTCATCCGTTTCTCAAACACCATGTAGTGCGAGAAATCCAATGGAGGAGATCGAGTCTTGTGGGGAAAAGTGCACAAACCTCTGAAGAGTGTATAAACTAATCATGGTTAGTCGTGTCCCCGGTTATGGACATCTTGAGTATCTAGTACTTGGATTATCATGTGAATCTCATCATGTTACTTTAATTAATTATGTTAGGTTTTTTAATGATGATGCTTAATTGGGATTGAGAGGGTGCCTACACTCTCAATGTTTAACAACCACCATGATAGTTAAATAAAATTTATTCCTTTGCAGTAGGGAAAAACTGGCTTTACGCAAAACTGTAACCATAGAGCTTTCCACCAGCCAAATATGCATGTAGTATAGTCTATTTTTGTTCATTACTCTCTATGTGTTACATTGCCAGCATATTCCATGTGCTGACCCATTTCCGGGCTGCAACGTTCATGTTGCAGACGTTTCAGACGACGAGTAAGGTGCCTTTAGGTCGTGGTTCTATACTCAGTGATGCCGTTGGAGTTGATGGACTCACTTATCTTCCAAGCCTTCCGCTATTATCGTTATTAGATGGCCTTAAGCCATATTACTTGTAATAAGTTCTCTTTTGAGACACTCGTTGTAATAAGTGTGTGATTGCTAATCTGTTATAAATCCTTCAAGTACTGTGCGTGTCAGCATTACTGATCCAGGGATGACACTGAAGCACAGAGATCGGACCGTTTGAGGTCTAGTCGCTACAACATGGTATCAGAGCACATGTTGACTGTAGGACACGACCACTAAGCTAAAAGACCTAGATCACTACTCTCTTCTCATTTCTGACTTCTCATCTTTTCTACTCTTTTAGGATGGCGGATGCAAGGAACAAGTTCACTCAACCGGATGAAAATACACCCTTTGGACGCCATCTGAAGGAAGTCACTAAGTACCTGAACATCGGAGTACCAAGCTTCATCGGGACCTACAATGCCACTTTACCCAAAGAGGAGCGATGGATGATTCAAGTTCAAGTTCCAGGAAGGACGTTTGTGCCAGTCACCGAGCCCATAGAGTTTTCCTTTGATGCACCAACCTGGAGTCTAGGAAAGAGCATGGCAGCCCACATCACCATGGGACATATTGGAGAAGTTTACCGCAATGATCTCAAGGATACTAGCTACCAGATTTGTGGGCGCCGAGATGAGCATTGGGAGATGATCAGCACCAAGAAGGATAGATCAATCGCAGCTTTTATCTAGGAGTTAAACCAGCACATTTGACGTCAGGAGAACCATATGTGCGCAGACATGATAGATCTGAAGAAGGCGATGACAAGAATCACGGAACTGGAGGAAGAACTCAAGGCTACACGTGAAGATTATGAGGAGGAAATCATCGTACTAGTGGAGAAGAATGACGACCTGATTAAGAAGATTGGAATATTCATGGGAGACCCCACGCCAGTAGAAGAAGACGAAGAACCCAAGGAGATTCGCCCGGAAGACTACATCATCATCGACGACACCGACTCTGACCTAAGCGATGAAGACTATGTTGACGAAGCTGGAGAGGATATCATGGAGTCTTCATCGGAGCAGTTTTTCTAGTAGACCACCTTAACAGTAGTAGAATCCCACCATGTATATAGCATAGCCCAAGCACTTTTGTAACGATAGTTATAGACAGATTGTATGCCCTTGTTTGAATTGAATGAAGTGATTTTGTTTACATTTGCCTCATGTGCATATGGGTAGTGCTTTCTCTCTAGACCTCAATCTATTCTATATTCTCATCTTTTCTAAACCTTCATATGCCTCCGAGATGTGATAATGGATTTGCTTTCCCACCGGAGCTCACTCAGTTGATCCAGCGGCAGAATGCATTGATGCAGTTGCTAGTCCAGAATCAGAATCAGGGGAACAACAACAACAACAACCCACCACCACCACCACTTGTTGATCACTTAACCCGTTTTCTTAGACTAAATCCGCCGGTGTTCTCCAATAGCACTGAGCCGGTAGTGGCAGATGATTGGCTCCACAAGACAGGGAGGGAATTGACCACTGCAGGATGCACAGATGCGGAAAAGGTGTGTTTTGCCGCACATCAGCTCGAAGGACCCGCAGCATCACGGTGGGAGAATTTCACAGCCACTTATCCTATAGACACTGTCACATGGGATCAGTTTCAGCAAGCTTTTCGTACTGCCCATGTTTCAGCAGGAGCTATGGCCATGAAGAAGCGTGAGTTTCACAACTTGCGCCAAGGAGGACGGACAGTTGGCCAATATGTGGATGACTTTAGTAAGTTAGCGCGTTATGCCCCGGATGACGTTGCTACGGATGCAGCTAAGCAGGAGAAGTTTATGGAAGGACTGAATGATGAGTTGAGCATGCAGTTGATGGTAGCAACCTTCAACAACTACCAGGAGTTGGTAGATCGTGCTCTTATGATTGAAGGGAAGCAGCAGCAGATTGAGAACCGCAAGAGGAAGTATGGACAAGGGAAGTACAATACAGGAGCTCAGCAGAAGCCACGTTTTACCCCGAAATCAGGAGGACATTTTCAGCATACCCATGGAGGAGGAAGTTTGCATAATCATAATGGCCCCAAGAATGGTAATGGGAATGGGGGAAGCAACGGCCAGAACCGTACCAACCCGTCAACCCCAGCCAAGAGAGACCTGAGCCAAGTCACTTGCTTTAAGTGTCAGAAGACCGGACATTATGCCAATGAATGTCCTGAAGCCCAGAATGGAAATGGCAATGGAAGCTCTAGGAAGAAGCCGAACCCTTTCAACAGGGGACAGGTGAACCACGTTAACGTGGAGGAGGTTGAAGCCCAGCCAGATGCAGTAATCGGTAAGTTTTTTGTTAAGTCTTTTACTGCAATCATTCTTTTTGATACTGGTGCATCGCATTCATACATATCAAGGGGATTCGTGGATAAGTATAACCTGCCCACCAAGGTTCTTAGAACACCTATGTTAGTAAGCTCACCAGGAGCGGAGTATATGGCCAGCCGAGGATGTTTTCAAGTGACATTGAGTATAGGTAGGCATGTCTTCCCCTCAGATTTAATCATTCTGGAGTCGCAAGGTTTGGATGTGATTCTAGGTATGGACTGCGCCGTTGAATCCTCTAATCCTCCAAAGTTCGTCCGGTGACCGTCGGCTTTACAGCAATTTCGTCGTTATTTTTTCTTTTTCTTAGATTTTCTGCGATTATTTCTGATCGCGATTTCTGATCCGATTTTCGTTTTAGTATAACTTTTTGCTCGTTTATCGGAATCAGGCGATTCAAGCGCCTAGAGTTTTGTCTCGAAACCCTCTTTCCATTTAACCAACTCAAACAAGTTTTAGCTTCTGTAAAATTTGACTTAGATCCAGATTAGTAAACGAAGCTTGTTTCTTTCGCCGTTTGCCTTTCGTCTCTTCGTTTGATTTGTTTCTTTTTGAAAACCGGAGTTCTTAAGTTGAACTTTTTGGTTAGTTTTGTTATTTGAGTTTTACCTGTGCATTAGATGAGTACTTATTGTATTCTTGTTTGTTTGTTTGCGTTAGAGTACCTGGAGTGCGCCGCTTGCTACTTCGAATCTCTAGGTTTCACGGATCATCAGCAAGGCAAGTAACACTTTGATCATACCTCTTACTACCCAGTTTTATAGCATTAGATCAATCCTCAAACATTGCATGATTAGGATCTAATTAAATTGTGGGTTTTGGGATAGTAGATGAGGTAGTACCTATTACCTGTTTCATTATCAAACCCTTGGGAGTTACTTCAATGTTTGCTTATATTGCCATGCTATGCTACTAGACGTGGATTGAGTGAGTGTATCCATGACAGATGTGAGATTGTTAATTAATGGTTTATTTAAGGTGGCAACTTTAATACACATCTGGGTGGATTGAGGCACCTGGGTATTCCACTGATTGCTTGTTTTTTATGGACCGCTACCCAGGCTCAAAGGGATCATGAGTTTATTCATACTAGAAACTTCCGTGTGCAGCCACAAGCTACTATGGGCTCTAGCATAGTTGATTAAGTCGTGCGAACTCTTACAGTGGTAGACTAGCAGATGTAGGGGAAAGTAGGTGTAACAGTCTACCCAATCGTAAGGTGCTAGCACTTCTGAAAGACTATGTCTCGGTCATCCGTTTCTCAAACACCATGTAGTGCGAGAAATCCAACGGAGGAGATCGAGTCTTGTGGGGAAAAGTGCACAAACCTCTGCAGAGTGTATAAATTAATCATGGTTAGCCGTTTCCCCGGTTATGGACATCTTGAGTATCTAGTACTTGGATTATCATTTGAATCTCATCATGTTACTTTAATTAATTTTGTTGGGTTTTTTAATGATGATGCTTAATTGGGATTGAGAGGGTGTCTACACTCTCAATGTTTAACAACCACCATGATAGTTAAATAAAATCTATTCCTTTGTAGTAGGGAAAAACTGGCTTTACGCAAAACTGTAACCATAGAGCTTTCCACCAGCCAAATATGCATGTAGTATAGTCTATTTTTGTTCATTACTCTCTATGTGTTACATTGCCAGCATATTCCATGTGCTGACCCGTTTTCGGGCTACAACGTTCATGTTGCAGACTTTTCAGACGACGAGTAAGGTGCCTTTAGGTCGTGGTTCTATACTTAGTGATGTCGTTGGAGTTGATGGACTCACTTATCTTCCAATCCTTCCGCTGTTATCGTTATTAGATGGCCTTAAGCCATATTACTTGTAATAAGTTCTCTTTTGAGACACTCGTTGTAATAAGTGTGTGATTGCTACTCTGTTATAAATCCTTCAAGTACTGTGCGTGTCAGCATTACTGATCCAGGGATGACACTGAAGCACAGAGATCGGGCCTTTTGAGGTCTAGTCGCTACAAAATGTCCGGCTCAGGCCCCGACTCTCCAATCTTGCCGATGAAGACGTGAATTCCACCGAAGGGGACCCGGTACCCGTACTCGATTGAATCGGCCTCAGGACTCTAGCCAGCGTCGTCGATGTAGATCTTACCGTGGCAACTCTTGGTCATCCGGCCCACGGTGTATCCCTTGATCTCTGGGAAGCTGCGCTTCAAGAACTCGAAAACACCAAGCTCCGGCCCCATGGTGGCGCCAACTGTCATGGATTTGTCACGACAAATGTCCTAGTGAAAGGACTTAGGTGTGGAGCCATCGCAACTAGGTTAGCTTGAAGGGGTTGAACGGGACAAAAGGACACAAGGATTTTACCCAGGTTCAGCCCCTCTCAATGAGGTAAAAGCCTACGTCCCACTTCTAGTTGTATTGCTTGAGTTTCGATTACAAGGGAGCAAATACGCTTGACCTAGTTCTCGATCGATTGTTTCTTGAGTTAACCCGCCGTCGGGTCTCACCTTTATATACACAGGCAAAGACCCGGAGGCTTACAGAGTCCCGTCCGGCTCAGACAACATGATCGGCTCGGCTTCTAAATAGTCACGCCTTACATAGAAAGTCCTACTATGGCGGTTCACAGCCCTGGTCCTGGGCCTTCAACATGCCCGCCTCCATAAGCCGTCGTCTTCTTAACTCCCCCTGGGCCTCCTTCAGGTTAAACCGCCAATGGTATAACCCGGCCCCTCCTGGGCGGGTCATACCTCGAAGCTATGTCCCCAACAGTCACTAATTACCATCTATTGTTTACATGTTGGCTACTTGCCATAAGATTTAGCAGGTGATTGCCACTTGCCATAAGATCTAGCCACTAATTGTTGATTGCCAGTTATTTCTAATATATATAATCGCATTATATCATCATTTATTTGGTAGGCCAATAAATAAAAAAATCAAATCTCGGTAGAAAATCCGGCGATGTGAGAAAAATTAGGCGGGATAGGAAAATCGGTACAGAGAGGTACGAATGGAAGATTGGACAAAACGTAATACGGGAGCGGCAACCTTACATTTATTTTATGTAGTAGAGAAGGCCAATAAATATAGCAATTAAAGCGCGGTAGAAAATCCAGCGATGTGAGAAAAATCGGGTGGGATAGGAAAATCGGCACTGAGAGGTACGAATGAAAGGTTGCACAAAACGTAAGATGGGAGATGGAACCTTACTTTTCTTTTAGGTAGTAGAGAATCACTAATTACCATATATTGTTTATATGTTTGCTACTTGCCATAAGATTTAGCTAGTGATTGCCAATTGCCATAAGATTTAGCCGTTGATTGGCGATTGTCAGTTATTGCGAATACATATAATCGCGTTATATCATCATTTATTTGGCAGGTCAATAAATAAAGCCATTAAAGCGCAATAGAAAATCCAGCAATGTGAGAAAAAACGGGTGGAATAGGAAAATCAGTACCGAGAGGTACGAATGGAAGGTTGGAAAAAACGCAAGACGAGAGAGAGAACCTTACGTTTCTTTTAGGTAGTAGAGAATCACTAATTACCATATACTATTTATATGATTGCTACTTGCCATAAGATTTAGCTACTGATTGCCACTTGCGATACGATTTAGCCGTTGATTACCGATTGCCAGTTATTGCTAATATATATAATTGCTTTGTATCATCATTTATTTAGTAGGACAATAGATAAAACAATTAAAGCGCGGTAGAAAATCGGGTGATGTGAGAAAAATCAGGAGGGAAAGGAAAATCGATACTGAGAGGTATGAATGGAAGGTTGGACAAAACTTAAGACGAGAGAGGGAACCTTACATTTCTTTTAGGTAGTAGAGAATCACTAATTACCATATACTTCCTCCGTTCCTTTATGTAAGGTATATTATTTTCAGCATAGTGACTAACGCACATAATTATAGACATGATAGAACGAAATTACCCTTGGCAAATTTGTTGGTTTGTGGCAAGTAAATCAGTAAGTCCAGAAAAGTAGGGGATACATGCAAACGAGAGAGAGATTCTTTTCTTCTTTTGCTACAAGGAGAGATATATACAACTAGGAAAGAAATACTTTCCTTCTTATGGAGGGCTAAAAATAGAAGAATGAGGAATTAGAAAAATGCACCTTACATTGTGGAATTTTATCGAAAAACAAATGTACCTTATATAAAGGAATGGAGGGAGTATTGTTTATATGATTGCTACTTGCCATAAGATTTAGCCAGTGATTGCCACTTGCCATAAGATTTATCCGTTGATTGTCAATTGCCAGTTATTGCTAATATATATATATATATATATATATATATATATATATATATATATATATATATATATATATATAACTGTGTTGTATCATCATTTATTTGGTAGGCCAACAAATAAACAATTAAAGCATGCTAGAAAATTTGAAGATGTGAGAAAAATCAGGTGTGATAGGAAAGTCGGTACTGATAGGTACGAATGGGAGGTTGGACAAAACGTAAGACGGGAGAGAAACTTTACGTTTCTTTTAAGTAGTAGAGATGATACATATGGTCGTCTTGCGGTATTTTGGGGTAAAGAAAATCCATGACATACTTGGCGACTTTCACATTATTTGAGAGTAGATAAGTAACCACGTGTTACCACAGGTAGCGAGAAATATATTGAGGCACTAATTAACCAACCTTCGTGTAATCATTGTATCTCCTTAACCACTCTTCTCTACTTCTCTACTACTTAAAAAGAATGTAAGGTTTCCATTTTACCTTTCTTCTCACCACCCCTTCGTCCAATCTTTCATGTATATGATAACCAATCACCTTAATTTACTTAGCTTCTAAACCAATTTCACTTTAATTTACTTACCAAACTTTTAATAAAAATATAAGGTAATTCATGGGAAGAATTTGATGAACATTTATATACACAATCGCATTATTATTGACATGTAAATCACAAGCTAATGTACTAGAATATTTATATCCCGTTGCAATGCACGGGCATTGTTCTAGTCAAGAAAGAAGCTTGCACGTAGTCTCTCAGATGTAAGAGATACTAAAATAGACATAAGGGCACCTTCAAGGCAAACCCACAAACCGCCCGCATCCGTCTAGACCACGGAAACCATCCAACTTGGTCCTGTATCGGTCCGCAAAGCAGTCCGGACGAATTTTCGCGCGCAAATTGGAGACAAAGTAGGGGAGGTTTACGGGAGTTCGGACAGCATACACGTAGGGCTCCGGCAACCCGGGCCCACCCAATCCCCTCTCTCGGTCCCATTTCTTCCACTCTACCCTTCTCCCCCTTGCTTTGCCTCCGCACTCTCCACCTTTGTCGCCGATACTATACAACTCCGGCCGCCACAAAGGCATTGTCGAATGCCTGCAACCAGCACCGACGTGCCCGCTCGCCTTTACGACCGAGTTGTCCACACTGGAGCCGTTTATACACAGGTACACTCCCCCCCCCTCTGTCGATGACCTCCATGGCGGACACCACGCCTGACAGATGTTCGGTCAAATGCCATTGAGCTTATTTTCAAATGTTATGTCGTTTTTTAGAGTATGAAGGATGGTGAGCTACTCGACCATGGAGGATGAGTTGTTGTGCGATGCATGGTTGGCCGTATCCGCAGATTTCGTACGCAGGAGCAGAGGAGAGGCCTTCTGGCCGCAAGTGCATGAAACATTTCACGCACAAAAGTACAATGCGCCCTACAACATGTACATCATTCAAAAACCCAACGTGAGGTCGTTGTCATATCGCTGGTTCGTCAGCTCGAGGCAAGGTGGACGTTGCACGTGGCAAAGGACAAGATCATAAGTTTTGCTTCCTCTTGCTCAACATGTTGATTGATTCATTCACTTGATATTGGTCTACACATTATACGTATCCCGCACGCGCTATCGTGATGTACCATAGGATAGAGGGATGTCCATTTACGTGCACACACTATTGGATGAAGCTGAAGGGGGAGTATGTGTGTAACGACATGATCTGTGGATGAAAAATTTGTTGGACATCCGTAATCTACTCGAATTTGAGACATTCTTGTACTTGACTTAATATACATGCTATGTATGGATGATTTGTACTATTTTCTATCCTAACTTTGATGAATGTCGGCCGGTTTGCATGAATTTCGTCCGGTTGGTTTAAATGCGGGTTTGAAATGTATGCGGCTATGGTTGGATGGCATCCTCCTGTATACGTATGGGCGGACTGGTACCCTCTCCTTGATGAATGCGAGAGGACATTTGCGGGTTGCCATAACCATGCTCGTCCTGGTACCACAAAAAAACATACATAGTAAACATCAAATGCTAATTTTAGCCATTTAAAACTAATAGATAGACTAAAGATGTGTTGTTTTTGCAAATTTAAAATCTTAAGGGAATCATAAAGCTACAATCAGACTCAAGAAAGATCTTTTAGAAGAACATGAAAAACAACAAGTGTTTGGTTGTACTGAAGCAGAAGGCTACATGAATCGGTTCGTCATAACAACATATCAAAGTCTTCAGCGTCATAGTAATGGTAGGGCTCTACGCCATTGCGCACCCAGTCGTCCACGATGCCATCATCTAGGCCATGGTGCAAGGAAACAGGCTCGCATCGTGCTCCATGTCTGTGAGAGAGCGGACTCGTGGGAGAGTTGGGCGAGGTAGTGGAGATGCCACATACGCTGCGGCGTCTAAGGTTTTGGCGTAGAGAATTTGGACTCTCCCCTTGCCATCGCCATGGACGGGAAAGAGGAACGGACGCCTTCTATTGGGAAACATAGTAGAAAACAAAAAAAATCGTCCTACGATCAACTAGGAACACTGTGAAGATGCAATGATGGTTTAGATTAGATCATTACTAACTCCGAGTTGCAGCGGAAAAAGACGAGTCAGTGTAGATAGTACTTGAAGTCCCTCGAAACGTTCACAAATGATCCCTCGAACGGAAGACCAAAAGCATGACCTCTCCAAAATTTGCAAGCGTATGATGTTCATGATCCGGCAGCGCTTCGCGTTCTAGAGCTAATCGTCACCGGAGAATTAGAGGGAGGAGATTAGAACCACACCAGACTTCTAATTATGAATACTAGAGATGATTAGATCTAACTCTAGCTGGATCAACTAGAACTAGAACTAGACAACTAGAGGAGACTCCAAAACTTATCTACAAGGGCAAAATCCTAAAGTATATATAAAGGTTGGAGGGAGGGGTGGGGGCACTACACAAGGGGGAAAGCCCCCCTCCCTTGCGCCATCATAGGAGGGTGAGTCCATCTCCAATTTGGCCTCCCTTGGCTTCTTGGGCCCAATATGCTTTCCACCCCTTGGTGTTTTAAGACCCGTTGATATTTAATTAAATATAAAAGTCTCATGACTATTATTAGAGCATTTTATTATTAATTTAACATCTTTAGAAACATTTTCCATCTGTATATTATTTACCGGTATTACCCTGTAAATCCCGAAACCCTTCCAGTGACCCCGAAACACTTTCGGTTCCTCTAAAAACTATTTCGAATATTAATGAAACTATTTCAGAAATATTCCTCATTACCCCTGTCCTACTAACACGCAATAGATTGTGACTACCTTAATGCTCCGTTTGGATGTTTGCATTGGGAGGCTTGACATTGTATTTGCTTGAATGTCAATTTCCCAAGATATTGATATTGAGATTGAATGCTAATATTTCTGTTCGGATGTTTAGATATTTATGTTGGAAATATGCCCTAGAGGCAATAATAAAATGATTATTATATTTCCTTGTTCATGATAATTGTCTATTATTCATGCTATAATTGTATTATCCGGAAATCGTAATACATGTGTGAATACATAGACCACAATGTGTCCCTAGTGAGCCTCTAGTTGACTAGCTCGTTGATCAACAGATAGTCATGGTTTCCTGGCTATGGACATGGGGATGTCATTGATAACGGGATCACATCATTAGGAGAATGATGTGATGGACAAGACCCAAACCTAAGCATAGCACAAAGATCGTGTAGTTCGTTTGCTGTAGCTTTTATGGATGTCAAGTATCATTTCCTTAGACCATGAGATTGTGCAACTCCCGGATACCGTAGGAGTGCCTTGGGTGTGCCAAACATCACAACGTAATTGGGTGACTATAAAGGTACATTACAGGTATCTCCGAAAGTGTCTGTTGGGTTGGCACGAACTGAGACTAGGATTTGTCACTCCGTATGACGGAGAGGTATCTCTGGGCCCACTCGGTAATGCATCATCATAATGAGCTCAATGTGATCAAGTGGTTGATCACGGGATCATGCATTACGGTACGAGTAAAGTGACTTGCCGGTAACGAGACTGAACAAGGTATTGGGATACTGACGATCGAGTCTCGGGCAAGTAACGTACCGATTGACAAAGGGAATTGAGTACGGGATTGATTAGGTCCTCGACATCGTGGTTCATCCCATGAGATCACCGAGGAGCATGTGGGAGCCAACATGGGTATCCAGATCCTGCTGTTGGTTATTGACCAGAGAGTCGTCTCGGTCATGTCTGCTTGTCTCCTGAACCCGTAGGGTCTACACACTTAAGGTTCGGTGACGCTAGGGTTGTATAGATATGAGTATGCAGTAATCCGAAAGTTGTTCGGAGTCCCGGATGAGATCCTGGACGTCACGAGGAGTTCCGGAATTGTCCGGAGGTGAAGAATTATATATAGGAAGTGTAGTTTCGGCCATCGGGAAAGTTTTGGGGTCACCGGTATTGTACCGGGACCACCGGATGGGTCCCGGGGGTCCACCGGGTGGGGACACCCATCCCGGAGGGCCCCATGGGCTGAAGTGGGGAGGAGAACCAGCCCATAGTGGGCTGGTGCGCCCCCCCCCCTTGGGCCCCCATGCGCCTAGGGTTGGGAACCCTAGGGGAGGGGGCGCCTCCACTTGCCTTGGGGGGTACTCCACCCCTTGGCCGCCGCCCCCCCCCCCCTTAGGAGATCCCATCTCCTAGGGCCGGCGCACCCCCCTAGGGGGGCTATATAAAGAGGGGAGGGAGGGCAGCCGCACCTCAAGTCTTGGCGCCTCCCTCTCCCCTGCTACACCTCTCCCTGTCGCAGAAGCTCGGCGAAGCCCTGCTGCGATCACTGCTGCATCCACCACCACGCTGTCGTGCTGCTGGATCTTCATCAACCTCTCCTTTCCCCTTGCTGGATCAAGAAGGAGGAGACGTCATCCGCTCTGTACGTGTGTTGAACGCGGAGGTGCCGTCCGTTCGGCACTTGATCATCGGTGATTTGGATCACGGCGAGTACGACTCCATCATCCCCGTTCTCTTGAACGCTTCCGCTCGCGATCTACAAGGGTATGTAGATGCACTCTCCTCTCGTTGCTAGTTGACTCCATAGATTGATCTTGGTGAAACGTAGGAAATTTTTTTGTTTTCTGCAACGTTCCCCAACAGTGGTATCAGAGCTAGGTCTATGCGTAGTTACTATGCACGAGTAGAACACAAAGTAGTTGTGGGCGTTGATATTGTCAATTTGCTTGCCGTTACTAGTCTTATATTGATTCGGCGACATCGTGGGATGAAGCGGCCCGGACTAACCTTACACGTATGCTTATGTGAGACCGGTTCCACCGACGGACATGCACTAGTTGCATAAGGTGGCTGGCGGGTGTCTGTCTCTCCCACTTTAGTCGGATCGGATTCGATGAACAGGGTCCTTATGAAGGGTAAATAAAATTGGCAATTCACGTTGTGGTTTTGGCGTAGGTAAGAAACGTTCTTGCTAGAAACCTATAGCAGCCACGTAAAAACTTGCAACAACAATTAGAGGGCGTCTAACTTGTTTTTGCAGCAAGTGTTTTGTGATGTGATATGGCCAAAGGTTGTGATGAATGATGAATTATATATGTGATGTATGAGATTGATCATGTTCTTGTAATAGGAATCACGACTTGCATGTCGATGAGTATGACAACCGACAGGAGCCATAGGAGTTGTCTTTATTTATTTATGACCTGCGTGTCAACATAAACGTCATGTAATTACTTTACTTTATTGCTAAAGCATTAGCCATAGTAGTAGAAGTAGTAGATGATGAGACAACTTCAAGAAGACACGATGATGGAGATCATGATGATGGAGATCATGGTGTCATGCCGGTGACAAGATGATCATGGAGCCCCAAGATGGAGATCAAAGGAGCTATATGATATTGGCCATATCATGTCGCTATTATTTGATTGCATGTGATGTTTATCATGTTTTTGCATCTTGTTTACTTAGAACGACAGTAGTAAATAAGATGATCCCTCATAATAATTTCAAGAAAGTGTTCCCCCTAACTGTGCGCCGTTGCGACAGTTCGTTGTTTCGAAGCACCACGTGATGATCGGGTGTGATAGATTCCAACGTTCACATACAACGGGTGTAAGACAGATTTACACACGCAATACACTTAGGTTGACTTGACGAGCCTAGCATGTACAGATATGGCCTCGGAACACAGAAGACCGAAAGGTCGAGCATGAGTCGTGTAGAAGGTACGATCAACATGAAGATGTTCACCTATGTTGACTAGTCCGTCTCACGTGATGATCGGACACGGCCTAGTCAACTCGGATCATGTTATACTTAGATGACTGGAGGGATGTCTATCTAAGTGGGAGTTCATTGAATAATTTGATTAGATGAACTTAATTATCATGAACTTAGTCTAAAATCTTTATAATATATCTTGTAGATCAAATGGCCAACGTTGTCCTCAACTTCAACACGTTCCTAGAGAAAACCAAGCTGAAAGACGATGGCAGCAACTATACGGACTGGGTCCGGAACCTGAGGATCATCCTCATAGCTGCCAAGAAAGATTATGTCCTAGAAGCACCACTAGGTGACGCACTCGTCCCATAGAACCAAGACGTTATGAACGCTTGGCAGACATGTGCTGATGATTACTCCCTCGTTCAGTGCGGCATGCTTTACAGCTTAGAACCAGGGCTCCAAAAGCGTTTTGAGCGACACGGAGCATATGAGATGTTCGAAGAGCTGAAAATGGTTTTCCAAGCTCATGCCCGGGTCGAGAGATATGAAGTCTCCGACAAGTTCTTCAGCTGTAAGATGGAGGAAAATAGTTCTGTCAGTGAGCACATACTCAAAATGTCTGGTTTGCATAACCGCTTGACTCAGCTGGGAGTTAATCTCCCGGATGACGCGGTCATTGACAGAATCCTTCAGTCACTTCCACCAAGCTACAAGAGCTTTGTGATGAACTTCAATATGCAGGGGATGGAAAAGACCATTCCTGAAGTATTTGCAATGCTGGAATCAGCAGAGGTAGAAGTCAAAAAGGAACATCAAGTGTTGATGGTGAATAAAACCACTAAGTTCAAGAAAGGCAAGGGTAAGAAGAACTTCAAGAAGGACGGCAAGGGAGTTGCCGCGCCCGGTAAGCAAGCTGCCGGGAAGAAGCCAAAGAATGGACCCAAGCCCGAGACTGAGTGCTTTTATTGCAAGGGAAGTGGTCACTGGAAGCGGAACTGCCCCAAATACTTAGCGGACAAGAAGGCCGGCATCACAAAAGGTATATGTGATATACATGTAATTGATGTGTACCTTACCAGTACTCGTAGTAGCTCCTGGGTATTTGATACCGGTGCGGTTGCTCACATTTGTAACTCAAAGCAGGAGCTGCGGAATAAGCGGAGACTGGCGAAGGACGAGGTGACGATGCGCGTCGGGAATGGTTCCAAGGTCGATGTGATCGCCGTCGGCACGCTACCTCTACATTTACCTACGGGATTAGTTTTAAACCTCAATAATTGTTATTTAGTGCCAGCTTTGAGCATGAACATTGTATCAGGATCTCGTTTAATACGAGATGGCTACTCATTTAAATCCGAGAATAATGGTTGTTCTATTTATATGAGAGATATGTTTTATGGTCATGCTCCGATGGTGAATGGTTTATTCTTAATGAATCTCGAGCGTAATGCTACACATATTCATAGTGTGAATACCAAAAGATGTAAGGTTGATAATGATAGTCCCACATACTTGTGGCACTGCCGCCTTGGTCACATAGGTGTCAAACACATGAAGAAGCTCCATGCAGATGGACTTTTAGAGTCTCTTGATTACGAATCATTTGACACGTGCGAACCATGCCTCATGGGTAAAATGACCAAGACTCCGTTCTCAGGAACAATGGAGCGAGCAACCAACTTATTGGAAATCATACATACTGATGTGTGCGGTCCAATGAGTGTTGAGGCTCGCGGTGGCTATCGTTATGTTCTCACCCTCACTGATGACTTGAGTAGATATGGGTATGTCTACTTAATGAAACACAAGTCTGAGACCTTTGAAAAGTTCAAGGAATTTCAGAGTGAGGTTGAGAATCAACGTGACAGGAAAATCAAGTTCTTGCGATCAGATCGTGGGGGAGAATACTTGAGTCACGAATTTGGCACACACTTAAGAAAATGTGGAATAGTTTCACAACTCACGCCGCCTAGAACACCTCAGCGTAATGGTGTGTCCGAACGTCGTAATCGCACTCTATTAGATAATGGTGCGATCTATGATGTCTCTTACCAATTTACCGCTATCATTTTGGGGTTATGCTTTAGAGACTGCCGCATTCACTTTAAATAGGGCTCCGTTGAAATCCGTTGAGACGACACCGTATGAATTATGGTTTGGGAAGAAACCTAAGCTGTCATTTCTAAAAGTTTGGGGATGCGATGCTTATGTCAAGAAACTTCAACCTGAAAAGCTCGAACCCAAGTCAGAAAAATGCGTCTTCATAGGATACCCTAAAGAAACTGTTGGGTATATCTTCTACCTCAGATTCGAAGGCAAGATCTTTGTTGCCAAGAATGGGTCCTTTCTAGAGAAGGAGTTTCTCTCGAAAGAAATAAGTGGGAGGAAGGTAGAACTTGATGAAGTATTACCTCTTGAACCGGTAAGTGGCGTAGCTCAAGAAAATGTTCCTGAGGTGCCTGCACCGACTAGAGAGGAAGTTGATGATGATGATCATGAAACTTCAGATCAAGTTGCTACTGAACTTCGTAGGTCCACAAGGACATGTTCCGCACCAGAGTGGTACGGCAACCCTATCTTGGAAATCATGTTGTTAGACAACGGTGAACCTTCGAACTATGAAGAAGCGATGGCGGGCCCGGATTCCGACAAATGGCTAGAAGCCATGAAATCCAATATAGGATCCATGTATGAAAACAAAGTATGGACTTTGACTGACTTGCCCGTTGATCGGCGAGCCATAGAAAATAAATGGATCTTTAAGAAGAAGACAGACGCGGATGGTAATGTGACCGTCTATAAATCTCGGCTTGTCGCTAAGGGTTATCGACAAGTTCAAGGGGTTGACGACGATGAGACTTTCTCACCCGTAGCGAAGCTGAAGTCCGTCCGAATCATGTTAGCAATTGCCGCATTCTACGATTATGAGATATGGCAAATGGACGTCAAAACGGCATTCCTTAATGGTTTCCTTAAGGAGGAATTGTATATGATGCAGCCGGAAAGTTTTGTCGATCCTAAGAATGCTGACAAGGTGTGCAAGCTCCAACGCTCGATTTATGGGCTGGTGCAAGCATCTCGGAGTTGGAACATTCGCTTTGGTGAGATGATCAAAGCGTTTGGGTTTATGCAGACTTATGGAGAAGCCTGCATTTACAAGAAAGTGAGTGGGAGCTCTGTATTGTATGTGGATGACATACTGTTGATGGGAAATGATATAGAATTCTTGGAAAGCATAAAGGCCTATTTGAACAAGTGTTTTTCAATGAAGGACCTTGGAGAAGCTGCTTATATATTAGGCATCAAGATCTATAGAGATAGATCGAGACGCCTCATTGGTCTTTCATAGAGTACGTACCTTGACAAGATTTTGAAGAAGTTCAAAATGGATCAGTCAAAGAAGGGGTTCTTGCCTGTATTGCAAGGTACGAGATTGAGCTTGGCTCAATGCCCGACCACGGCAGAAGATAGAGAAAATATGAGTGTCGTCCCCTATGCCTCGGCCATAGGGTCTATCATGTATGCTATGTTGTGTACCAGACCTGATGTAAACCTTGCCGTGAGTTTGGTAGGAAGGTACCAAAGTAATCCCGGCATGGAACACTGGACAGCAGTCAAAAATATCCTGAAGTACCTGAAAAGGACTAAGGAAATGTTTCTCGTTTATGGAGGTGACGAAGAGCTCGTCGTAAAGGGTTACGTCGATGCTAGCTTCAACACAGATCTCGATGACTCTAAGTCACAAACCGGATACGTGTATATTTTGAATGGTGGGGCAGTAAGCTGGTGCAGTTGCAAGCAAAACGTTGTGGCGGGATCTACATGTGAAGCAGAGTACATGGCAGCCTCGGAGGCAGCACACGAAGCAGTCTGGGTGAAGGAGTTCATTACCGACCTAGGAGTCATACCCAATGCGTCGGGCCCGATGACTCTCTTCTGTGACAACACTGGAGCTATTGCCCTTGCCAAGGAGCCCAGGTTTAACAGGAAGACCAGGCATATCAAGCGTCGCTTCAACTCCATTCGTGAAAGTGTTCAAAATGGAGACATAGAGATTTTTAAAGTGCATACGGACCTGAATGTAGCAGATCCGTTGACTAAACCTCTCCCTAGAGCAAAACATGATCAACACCAGAATTCCATGGGTGTTCGATTCATCACAATGTAACTAGATGATTGACTCTAGTGCAAGTGGGAGACTGTTGGAAATATGCCCTAGAGGCAATAATAAAATGATTATTATATTTCCTTGTTCATGATAATTGTCTATTATTCATGCTATAATTGTATTATCCGGAAATCATAATACATGTGTGAATACATAGACCACAATGTGTCCCTAGTGAGCCTCTAGTTGACTAGCTCGTTAATCAACAGATAGTCATGGTTTCCTGGCTATGGACATGGGGATGTCATTGATAACGGGATCACATCATTAGGAGAATGATGTGATGGACAAGACCCAAACCTAAGCATAGCACAAAGATCGTGTAGTTCGTTTGCTGTAGCTTTTCTGGATGTCAAGTATCATTTCCTTAGACCATGAGATTGTGCAACTCCCGGATACCATAGGAGTGCCTTAGGTGTGCCAAACGTCACAACGTAACTGGGTGACTATAAAGGTACATTACAGGTATCTCCAAAAGTGTCTGTTGGGTTGGCACGAATCGAGACTGGGATTTGTCACTCCGTATGACGGAGAGGTATCTCTGGGCCCACTCGGTAATGCATCATCATAATGAGCTCAATGTGATCAAGTGGTTGATCACGGGATCATGCATTACGGTACGAGTAAAGTGACTTGCCGGTAACGAGACTGAACAAGGTATTGGGATACCGACGATCGAGTCTCGGGCAAGTAACGTACCGATTGACAAAGGGAATTGAGTACGGGATTGATTAGGTCCTCGACATCGTGGTTCATCCGATGAGATCATCGAGGAGCATGTGGGAGCCAACATGGGTATCCAGATCCCACTGTTGGTTATTGACCAGAGAGTCGTCTCGGTCATGTCTGCTTGTCTCCCGAACCCGTAGGGTCTACACACTTAAGGTTCGGTGGCGCTAGGGTTGTATAGATATGAGTATGCAGTAATCCGAAAATTGTTCGGAGTCCCAAATGAGATCATGGACGTCACGAGGAGTTCCGGAATTGTCCGGAGGTGAAGAATTATATATAGGAAGTGTAGTTTCGGCCATCGGGAAAGTTTCGGGGTCACCGGTATTGTACCGGGACCACCGAATGGGTCCCGGGGGTCCACCGGGTGGGGCCACCCATCCCGGAGAGCCACATGGGCTGAAGTGGGGAGGGGAGTGGGGAGGGGAACCAGCCCATAGTGGGCTGGTGCGCCCCCCCTTGGGCCCCCCATGCGCCTAGGGTTGGGAACCCTAGGGGAGGGGGCGCCTCCACTTGCCTTGGGGGGTACTCCACCCCTTGGCCGCCGCCCCCCCTAGGAGATCCCATCTCCTAGGGCCGGCGCACCCCCCTAGGGGGCCTATATAAAGGGGGGAGGGAGGGCAGCCACACCTCAAGTCTTGGTGCCTTCCTCTCCCCTGCTACACCTCTCCCTCTCGCAGAAGCTCGGTGAAGCCCTGCTGCGATCACTGCTGCATCCACCACCACGCCGTCGTGCTGCTGGATCTTCATCAACCTCTCCTTTCCCCTTGCTGGATCAAGAAGGAGGAGACGTCATCCGCTCCGTACGTGTGTTGAACGCGGAGGTGCCGTCCGTTCGGCACTTTGTCATCGGTGATTTGGATCACGGCGAGTACGACTCCATCATCCCCGTTCTCTTGAACGCTTCCGCTCGCGATCTACAAGGGTATGTAGATGCACTCTCCTCTCGTTGCTAGTTGACTTCATAGATTAATCTTGGTGAAACGTAGGAATTTTTTTTGTTTTCTGCAACGTTCCCAACAATTTAGAGCCTATACTTGATATTAATGTTGAATGTCAAATCTTGTTTGGATGGTCAAAGTGATTAACTACATTTGTCTGTCAGCTAAAGTATGCACACACATAAGAGGTGGCCGCACAAGCGATGGCAGCGTAGGCGGCCGAGGATGGGAACGCCGCCAACTGCGCGTACTAAGCGCAGCCGTACAACTTTCGAGGGCGCATGTGGCAGGTGGACAGTGACGGACCGTTCACGTCCATCATCGACCTTACGTCCACTGGACCGGTGATGGACAGGTAGCGAAATCCTACTTGGATGAGTAGGACACAGGAGGCGGCAGGGCACTATGTCCTAAGTGGGCCGGTCCGTCTCTTATGTTCTAATCTTTCTTGCCGGAGACCACATCTCTACTTCACGGGTCTTAAACCCCGCCACCGCTCCTGGAGACGGCAGATGGAGGACGTGGTCACCGATGCAGAATACAAAGAAAGTGGACGATAATTGCCACTGTAGGATAGGTTTTGGGTCCAGCCACTTTTTTAATTGAAAAATGTTTGAAATGTAATAAATTTTGTCTGGTTTATATGAAAATCCGCCGTGTTTCATGAATTTTGTTTGGTTAATTGAATCCCAACTTGAAATATATGCGGGGAGTGTTGGATGGCCAGCTCCCTCGTCTGTGTCCGAAGACAGATGAGGGAGCAAATTTACAGGTCAGCGTTGAAGATGCTCTAAGTATAATGGATAGAGTTTCCGACGAGACCACTCTAGCTGCCCCCCCAAAAAACAGGGTTGGGTCGTTCTAAGGCTCCGAAGCCATGGATGGCCGGTGGAATTTGTTCATCGGTGCACGCCCGGCGCTCCTTCGACTCCGGATGCCTGCACACAACCACTTTGTCGGATTGACTTGAGTTACCATCTTCTTTTGATACCGTTTTTCTCCTTTCTTGTTAAGCAGCTATGTGTTGGGACGATTATCTTCTTCCCAAGGCTAACAGTTACAAGATCTACTCTAGGCAAATAATGCATCCATCACACTCACGCAGTGTAGTACTCCCTTCGTTCATTTTTGTAAAACTTTTTTAGACATTTAAGATAACATCTAAAATAATTCAAGTTCAGTTGACTTAAACAATCTACAAAAGTGAACAGAGGGAGTAGTACATATCAATGCGTAACGGTGAAGGAGTTACCGGCCAATCAATAACAGCGAAGCCTCTTCCGGGAAGGCCAACATCTGCATGCAAGATGCGAAAACCGTGTGAGTTTGTTCGCACGGTAGGATGCAAGACGCGTGCATCATGGTCCGAATACATTCACGTGCACATGCGTACCCAAACAAACAAAGAAGAAGAACGATGCAAAGAAGAAGAAGAAGAAGAAGTCACACCTGCGTGTCATGGCCCATATGGAGTAGTAGTGCTCAGAAACGTGTCATGCGTGGCTAAATTCCGTGTTTTGACCATTTTCTGAAACTTATTCGAGATTTGACCCTAGTTTGAAAAAAATTTGAGATCTGATCCTTTTGCTACCGCCAGGGACCATGGCGGTAGGGTATAACAGCCTACCTCCAAGGTCCCTGGCGGTAGGGTTGCATGCCCTACCGCCAAAAACTTTCTAAGTATTGAATACAGTGCGTGCTCGTGCCTACCGCCAAGCATCTTGGCAGTAGAGTTGTGCAGGCTACCGCCAGCCCGGTTGGCGGTAGCGATATTTCCTACCATCAAAGTCTCTGACGGTAGACTGTTAGACCCTACCGCCATGAACTCTGACGGTAGCAAAAGGATCAGATCTTGAAATTTTTTCAAACTAGGATCAAATCTTGAATAGGTTTCAGAAAAAGGTCAAAACACGAAAAATTGCCGTTATGCGCATTTTCCACACGAGGGCTAGCGAGCGTGTGGAGGATCTCAGAAACGTGTCATGCTCAGAAACGTGTCATGCGTGGCCAAATCGTACAAAAAATGTCGCGTCCGTTAGAATAGCAACGGCACCTGATGAAAGGACGACGCGGTGTACGTGTCGATCTCGCGCGTCATGTCATGTGGGAATCAACGGCGACGTAAAACAAGATGTCGGGAGGATGCAGCTTGAGAGGAAACGAATCTTTGTTTTGTTTTTGCATACACACCACACCATTTTATTTTATTTTGACCACACACACCACACCATTGTGGAGGTGGAGCAGACCCCGCCGGTCGCCGGACAAAGCCCCGGCGCCAAGTGGACGTGCCGGCATCCAGATCCGATGACCCCATTGGCACGGCACCCGTCACCACCGCCGCATTGGAGGTCCATGCCATATATGTGAATTCTTTCAAGACTCGTATTAGGTAGCAGATGTGTGCATATGGTGTGAGCGCCTCTCCTTTTCTGTATTTTCACGAAGGACAAATGAAACGGGTACTAGTACTCCCTCCGTCCGGAAATACTTGTTATAAAAATGGATAAAAGAAGATGTATCTAGACGTATTTTAGTTCTAGATACATCATTTTTATCCATTTTGGTGACAAGTATTTTTGGACAGAGGGAGTACGTATTATTGTGGCCATAGTGACATGCCCTTATTTCGGTTTTTTTTTAGAATCAGCTCTTATTTCGCTTTGGAAGGTTGTTGGGGAAAAACTTCATTTTGTTTTTTAGGAAGATGATCTCGCATGTATGATGCAATTTTTTTAATTCTTAATTACCTAAATTTTTATGTGATTGAATTGAATCGTCACCTGCTAAGGGCATCTTCAAGGTGGACCCGTAAACCTCCTGTGACTGTTCGGAATGCGGAAGCTATCCAACGCCTACTTGTATCGGTTCGCGGAGCAGTCCGGACGTGATTTATTCCGAAAACCGGAGATAAAAGTGGGGGAGGTTTTGCGGGAGTCTGGACCACTCCCAAGCCCGCTCCTGACCGCCCTGGCCCATCAGAAATCCGTCACCCGCTCCTCTCGCGCTTTCCTTTCTGATGCACGCGCCGCTTACCGTGCCGAATTCATGCCGGCCCAGAGCACGCGGAGGCCGGCATTGATGCCGCGATGTGACCGGAGGGAGGGAGGGCGGCGCTGACCGACGCGACCTCTCGGCAGCCACCACTTCAATGCAGACGCAGGTTCCCGAGGAACAAACTCCGGCACTGTGCCTCATTAAAGTGGATAATCGGCCCTTCGCATGGCCTGGCCGTCGCTATTTAAGTCGTGCTCATGCGCCTTCCACGTCGCATCCTCCTCCTTCGTCCTCCTCCTCCTCGCCGCACCCCCTCCTCCACATCTTCGGCGATGGGCAAGTCCTGGGCGTCGGCGCCGGCAGGCGGTTCTGGGGCGGGATCTGGTGGCTAGCTCGTGGAGACGCCGCCCTCTAGCTCTGGGGCTGTCCTCCTCGTCGGGTGGCGGCGACTCGACGCCGGCGAAGATTTTCATCTCCTCCGGTGATGAGGAGGACTAGCAGTCGCCGCCACTGCAGTCCGCACCAGCGGTGCCGGGCCAGGTCTACGCCGGGACCGACACGGAGTTTGAGGAGTAGATGAAGCTGATGCTCCGTCGCTCCATCGTCCACACCAACGGGCCAGCTCCATCGCCGTGGGCGCTCCTTCCCGTGAAGCAGGAGCCGACATCCCCTCCACGCTCTCCACCGCCGCGCAGCCACGGCGTCCAAATCGGACACCGCGTCAAGGAAGAGCGGTTCTCACTGCCGCTCCAACACGTCGTGAAGGAGGAGCGCCGCTCGCCGCCACCTTGCCGCGTCGTCAATGACGAGCGCCGCTCGCCGCCCTGACGCGTCATGAAGGAGGAGTGCCACTCTCCGCATCCTCCTGCGCTGTGCACACTGCGGCCGCGGCCACCGTGGACGCCGCGAGCGTCGAGCGGCTGCTAGGAAACCCTGTTGCGGCGCCACCACCTTCCGCCGCCCCAAGCCCGACGACGACGACTCCGACGGCGGTCGGGTGACAATGACGAAGGAGGAGTAACTGGCCAGCCCGACATTGGCTACGAGGTCACTGTGAAGTATATGACAGTTTAGGATTTTAGTTTTAGAGTTTTAGTTCACCAGATGAAATACCATCCGGTTTTATGTACAAATTATCTCATTTTCAATAAAATCCGCCGTGTTTGCACGAATTTCGTCCGGTTGTTTTGAGTTGTGAAAATGTATGTGGCTAGCGTTAGATGACGATCTCCCGCATCCTTGTCCGCGGACTGACACCTCTGTCCGCGGACAAATGCGGGAGGCTTTTTGTGGGTTGTCATTGAAGATGCCCTAAAACAAGCATGAAAAAAACAAACAAAAAAGTTCACGCAAATCGATTTAGTCCCAGCGGGAGCGAGAAAAAACCAGCATGAAGGGGCTGAGAGGTGAGGCGAAACTAAACCAGTAAGGCGGGGACATGGCATTTCTGACCTCAAGCTCAAATTATCTCAGATGAACAGTAAAAACAGAAATTTTCTTCTGGTAAACTATGATAAATGTTATAAGTGCTTGCAAATTTTCATCAGACGTCACATTTGTGGAAGGTGTGACAAAACAATTGAAGCTCCGAAAATGCTACCTTCGAAAGCATTTTGGAGCAATGGTTTTATTTTAATTGCCACGGCTTCCACAAATATGATCTCATGATAAAAATTTGCAAACACTTAGAACCTTTGTCAAAGTTTATCACAAATTTTTCTGATTTTTTACTGTTCATCTGAACTAATTTGAGCTCGAACTCAGAAGGGTACTTTCCCTATCAACTCCTCACTAATAATAATAGGATCCTGAGTATAGTACTATGTACTAGTATATGAGATTATTAAGATGTAGGGGTAGCAAAGTCCTTAAAAACTAGGATCCTCACAATTGTCACACGTGTGGCATGAACACATGGCAACAACGTTTTTTATGATATAAATTTAGTGACGTGGAGATGACAAGTTTAGTTGTTGAGCATGATAACTTTTTTTTCGGATGGCAAGTTTTGATTTATTTTTTCTTTTGAACGATAATTTTAGTTTAAAAAACGTCATGGCCCGAGTGCTGCGTGTCACACATGTGGTACTTATTATTTTAGAAAAAAATATAATGTGACACTTATCATCAGAAGAAAAAAAATGCATGCAGCGATGCACGCCGGCCTTTAAATGAGCCACACTCCACGCCTTCTTCTGCAGAGTCACAGGCTCATAACCCAGTGTAGGCACTCCAGTCGATCAAGTTCTAGCTCTTGCCCCCTGCCATGGCAAGCTTCAACCACGCCAACGACACCGGCTCACCCCCGGCTGCGGCTGCTACGCCTACGCTCGGAGTTGGACCCCTTCCGCTAGACGCCGGCGAGTTCCGTCGTCAGGGACGTCAAGTTGTGGACTTCATCGCGGACTACTACGACCGCATTGACGAGTACCCTGTTCGCCCGACCGTCGCTCCCGGGTTCCTAGCCCGGCAGCTTCCCGACACGGCGCCGTCGTGGCCGGAGCCCGACGCGCTCGCCTCGGCGCTGCGCGACGTCCGCGAGCTCATCCTTCCCGGCGTCACCCACTGGCAGAGCCCCCGTCATTTCGCGCACTTCGCGGCGACGGCCAGCAATGTGGGCGCGCTCGGCGAGGCCCTAGCCGCGGGCCTCAACATCAACCCTTTCACCTGGGCCGCCTCGCCGGCGGCCACCGAGCTAGAGACCGTTGTTACAGATTGGCTCGGGAAGGCGCTGCACCTCCCGGAGCAGCTGCTCTTCTGCGGTGGCGGCGGCGGCACGCTGCTGGGGACTTCGTGCGAGGCCATGCTCTGCACCATCGTCGCCGCGAGGGACCGGAAGCTCGCCGAACTAAGAGGCGACGAGAGGATGGGCGACCTCGTCGTCTACTGCTCCGACCAGACCCACTTCTCGTTCAAGAAGGCCGCGCACGTCGCCGGCATTCGCCGGGCGAACTGCCGGGTGATACCGACGTGCCGCGAGAGCGGCTTCACGCTGTCGCCGGCGGCACTGCAGGCCGCCGTCTGCGCCGACGAGGCGGCGGGGAGGGTCCCTCTCTTCCTGTGCGCGACTGTGGGGACCACTCCGACGGCGGCGGTCGACCCTCTCCGGGAGCTGTGCGCCGCAGTGGCGGGGCACGGCGTGTGGGTGCACGTGGACGCGGCCTACGCCGGCGCCGCGTGCATTTGCCCGGAGTTCAGCCACATCGCCGCCGGCGCCGAGGCCGTGGACTCGTTCAGCACGAACCCGCACAAGTGGCTCCTGGCGAACATGGACTGCTGCGCGCTGTGGGTGCGGCATCCCACGGCGCTCGTGGCGGCGCTCGGCACCGACGATGACGTGATCCTCAAGGACGCGGCGGCATCCGCCGTCGTGGACTACAAGGACTGGCAGGTGGCGCTGAGCCGCCGGTTCCGCGCGCTGAAGCTGTGGCTCGTGCTCCGCTGCCACGGCGTGGAGGGCCTCCGCGGCTTCGTGCGCGCCCACGTGCGCATGGCCGCGGCCTTCGAGGCCATGGTGCGCGCTGACCCGCGGTTCGAGGTGCCCGTGCCGGCGCGGTTCGGACTCGTCTGCTTCCGCCTCCGCCCCGCCACCGACGCCGCCGATGACGGCACGGCCGAGGCCACGACGAACGAGCTCAACCGGAGGCTGCTGGAGGCGGTGAACGCGACGGGGCGCGCGTACATGAGCTGCGCGGTGGTGGGCGGCATGTACGTGCTGCGGTGCGCCATCGGGAACTCGCTGACGGAGGAGCGGCACGTCCGGGAGGCGTGGAGCATCGTGCAGGAGCAAGCCGACGCGGTGCTGACCCCGGCGGGCGCCGGCGTCGCTCCGGCTGCTCGTTCGAAGGGGCGTACGGTTGAGGATGCCCGTCGCATGGAGACCAGCGTGCATGAGAAATGGAGCTCACCGCCGCGCACTGCGTACCACGTGATTCGTTCCTACGCGTTGGCTTTCGTACCACGCGTTGGCGTTCCGCGCATCTTCCTGTCCATGGACTAATATTGGATTTGGATACTTTCAAAAATAAATAAATATTGGATTTGGATGTGAAGGTGTATCAATGGCTTGGAGACGTCACAACACAAAATCATTTATAACTGAAGCAGACATGGATCAATCATGTGTTTTCACAAGTATATTTTTTGCAGCATTTTCATAAGTTTTTTTTCCTAATGTGGTGTTTCTGTATTGCTCAGCTTTTCTCTATCATTCCCAGACAACTTCATTTGCTGAATTACAAATTAGCATTTGGGATGAATTTTAAACAATGTCACTTTCTATTTAATCTGGAAATTTCAAAATATTTATTATTATATTTTTTCTTAGATGGTTTTATTTTTTCACAAATCTTTGTTTTCAATGAAATTTCAAAAAAGTTAACAGAAGACTCAAAAGTAACAATATTTTAGCCATATTTCATTGATTAAAAAATTGATTATTTCATATTCAAAATATTCACATTCCCATCTATTATTTTTGTCATATTGAAATAACTAGTACAAATGCCCATGTGTTGCATTGGGCGGAAAAAAATATCAGAAAACCTGCTCTGTCTATCATCAAGCACCATTTCTTATATCCAATCTTGATAAACATTGGTAATAAGGTTACACCAATTATCGCTTTTCGAAGCATCAACTGTGGATGTGAAGGAGCCACCCTATCTGATGGAAGAGTAGTAGTGCATGGAATAGTCTGTCAATCGGTTTTTTTGGAAAAAATAAATATATTATTATTTAAAAAATGAACATTTTTTAATATTTATATATTTCTAATTGCAATGGGAATATTTTTGAACTCATGTAAAAATGGAACATTGTGTTGGAATTTTGAGCTTTTTTTAAAGCATGAACATCTTTAATACTGTGAATACTTTTTGAAAGCAAGAACAATTTGAGAAGCTCTTTATCTTAAAAAAGCACATGTTTGTTGTATGTGGTTTAAAAAAAAGATTGTTGGTGTTCAGACCATGGAGTATAGAGTTGAAAAAGTCATAGTGATGTCCTTCGATGGTGCCTACTTCAGATTGGCACCATCACTGGATGGAAGAGGAGTGGTGTATGTGATTTTAGTGACATCCCAAATAGGTCCGGGCATTGCAATGGAAGAAAATATATCATCACAAAAGGTAAGATGTACCGATGTGGTAGAGATAAAGAAAAAGTTAAATACACCGGAGGTGTCTCAACTTGTCTAGCACGGTCACTTTGGTACTCAAAGTTGTAAAATACATAAAACTGATGTTATAACTTGTCCTGTCGTGTAAATACGGTGGCTCGTACCGTATCCGAGCGTACACTTTGCCCATGTGGCTTGCCAGTGTACTGATGGCCCGCATGTCAGTCGGTGAGAGCGGGAACACATGGGTGACCCGGATGTGATGATTTTTTTAGAAAACCCCCTCATGTTTTATTTATTTACATATAATTGTATCTCAAATATGGATGCTGGCCGACTGGTCCCACTTGTTAGGTGCGGGTCCAGCATGTCAGCAAGTGTGGGTGGATGAAATAATACGAGAGAGAAATATGAGCCTACAGGATTAGAACACAGGTTCAGATCTGCAAGCTATACACATGCTAGCCAATACGCGAGACACCTCAAGTGTGAAGTCCTTGCAACACGCCAATATCCGCTTAGTTCAAGAGTTAGAGCAATATATGCCGTACCTATTTACCTCTTTTGGTGATTTCCTTTTTCATTTTCACCTGCAAAAATGATTTTATTTTTTATTTTTACATATGACGCATCTATGGGTCTGCACAAGTTTTCTTTTATTTTCTCAAGTCATGTTCATGTTCTTTTTCTTTTTGATATTATTTTTCCCATTTGAAAAAATAAATTTAAGAAAAAAAATTACAACAGCCATAAGATTTAAAGAAAGTGTTAATGCATTTGAAAAAAAGTGTCCAACATGTTTTTGTAAAATGTTTCACATGTACTAAAATATTGTAAACATGTTCGTGAAAAGTGTTTTATCATGCATTTTTTTGACAATGTGTATTTCAAAAATGTTCACCGTGTTTTTACAAAATGTTTAGTGTATATTAAAAATTATTGTGAAATTATTTTTACATTTCTAAAATCATGATTAACATGTTAGTACATTTCTAGATTTTATTATTATTACAGAATAATTTTTAATATATATTTAATTGTCTAAATCCACATAAATTTTAGAAAAATTTGATGTTTACCTCTTGAAAGTACACAACAATGAAAATAGAATAAATAAAATGTAAACACACAATAATTTCGTAATGGTTATTTTTTTAGATGGTAAAATTTACATATGATAACAACTAAACAGGAACTTGAAAAAAATGAAAATGAAAACATGTACAAAATGTGTTAAGGAATAAGGAATAGCAGTGATAGACGGAATTGTTCTATATAAGTTTCTACCTAGTACTGCACCACATAGCATGGCTCGGCCTGGTAGCCAAGTTGCGCTTGCACCGAGTTTTTTTTGGGAGTAAAATCTCGCCTTCTTTATTCATCCAAAGCAATGATCATAGGTACAAGGTTTGGGTCATGAGGATTACCCAACCAAAGATATCTACCTACTTCAAGATTACATGCAAACTTGGCGAGATTATGAGCCTCAAAATTAAAGTTCCTACGCTCGTGAATGAAAGAACTAGAAATAAAATTGGTACACCGGGTCGTTATTTCATGTACTATAGAAGCATTTGGACCTCCCGTCCCTCTGTTGATGTCATTGATCGCCTCCTAGCAATCTGAGGCCACACAAATCTCCCGGGTCGTGAGGTCATCTGCTAATGCCAAGGCTTCTCGGCATGCATATGTCTCCAAGATCAGAGTGTCATTGATTCCCCGAAAAACCACCGCCGATGACCCTAGATAGAGGCCAGTATGATCCCGACACACAACTGCGACTGCTCCGCCATGATGAGATCTAGCAACAGCACCATCAACGTTAACCTTCACGAATCCCGTCGGGGGTGGAAGCCACCTTCTGACCTGCGGCCGCGGAGCAGAGCTGGTCTCCTGGCGAGTACCGCTAGGTTGTAGCTGGCCGAACTCGGCAATAAAGTTGGTGACAAAGGACACTGTATGTTGGGGACTCTGGAAAATCGATTCGTAGATAGCCTTTCTTCTCGCATACCACACCGACCAGAGTGTGACGACCATCTTGGTGAAGTTTGCTTGATCCAATTTCTCATTTAACTCGAACATCCAGATTCTCGCATTTGGTTCCATGATCTCTGCCATTTGAGCTACCAGCTCGTCATCTAATAAAGCCCACACACACCGCGATGTAGTGCAAGACAAGAGAGCATGCCTCCATGAGTCCTCACAGCCACATAGTGGGCAAACATCACGATCAACCATGTTCCTCCTCTTCAAAATGTCCAGAGTTGGTAGAGAGTGATGCGCTAATCTCCATAGAGAAATTATAATTTGGACGGTATTTTTAGCTTCCACAGAGAGCACCAAAACTTCTCGTCCCTTGCAGAATTGGAAGATCCGCTCCCTCCTTCTAACCACTCCTCTCTCTACATCTTTGTTTTCAACAAAAACTTGTATGCTGAACTGACGCTGAAAACACCTTTCCTGTCAGGATACCAAGCCCAAAAGTCATCTATATTTGCTGTGCATATGGGAATTTTCAAAATAGCATTTGCATCGATAGGCAGGAACACAGAACGGATCAGAGTTTTGCTCCCAAGAGGCTAATGCCGGCAGAAGTAACTCCGACACATACTGTGGCGGGTTTTGAAGGAAATATGCCCTAGAGGCATTAATAAAGTTATTATTTATTTCCTTATTTCATGATAAATGTTTATTATTCATGCTAGAATTGTATTGACCGGAAACATAATACATGTGTGAATACATAGACAAACAGAGTGTCACTAGTATGCCTCTACTTGACTAGCTCGTTGATCAAAGATGGTTAAGTTTCCTAACCATAGACATGAGTTGTCATTTGATTAACGGGATCACATCATTAGGAGAATGATGTGATTGACTTGACCCATTCCATTAGCTTAGCACTTGATCGTTTAGTTTGTTGCTATTGCTTTCTTCATGACTTATACATGTTCCTATGACTATGAGACTATGCAACTCCGTTTACCAAATGAACACTTTGTGTGCTACCAAACGTCACAACGTAACTGGGTGATTATAAAGGTGCTCTACAGGTGTCTCTGAAGGTACTTGTTGGGTTGGCGTATTTCGAGATTAGGATTTGTCACTCCGATTGTCGAAGAGGTATCTCTGGGCCCACTCGGTAATACACATCACTATAAGCCTTTCAACCATTGCAACTAATGAGTTAGTTGCGGGATGATGTATTACGGAACGAGTAAAGAGACTTGCCGGTAACGAGATTGAACTAGGTATTGAGATATCGAAGATCGAATCTCGGGCAAGTAACATACCGATGACAAAGGGAACAACGTATGTTGTTATGCGGTCTGACCGATAAAGATCTTCGTAGAATATGTAGGAGCCAATATGGGCATCCAGGTCCTGCTATTGGTTATTGACCAGAGAGGTGTCTCGGTCATGTCTACATAGTTCTCAAACCCATAGGGTCCGCACGCTTAACGTTCGTTGACGATATAGTACTATGAGTTATGTATGTTGGTAACGGAATGTTGTTCGGAGTTCCGGATAAGATCACGGACATGACGAGAAACTCCGGAATGGTCCGGAGATAAAGTTTGATATATGGGATAATAGTGTTTGGTCTCCGGAAGGGTTCCGGAATTCACCGGAAGGGGTTCCGCATGTTTCCCGAAATGTTTGGGTACGAGAACACTTTATTTGGGCCAAAGGGGAAAGCCCACAAGGTTTTTGGAAAGCACAAAAGGAAGTTTTGCGGAGTCCAGGGGCCAGATGCGAGGGTCCCTGGCGTCTGGGTCCAGACACCGGGAACCCTGGCGTCAGGCCCTGGAGTCCGAGAAGGACTCTTGCCTTTCGGGTGAAACCGACTTTGTGGAGGCTTTTACTCCAAGTTTCGACCCCGAGGCTCAACATATAAATAGAGGGGTAGGGCTAGCACCCAAGACAGATCAAGAAACACCAACCCGTGTGCCGGCTACACCGTCCCCTCTAGTTTATCCTCCGTCATAGTTTTCGTAGTGCTTAGGTGAAGCCTTGCGGAGATTGTTCTTCACCAACACCGTCACCACGCCGTCGTGCTGCCGGAGCTCATCTACTACTTCGCCCCTCTTGCTGGATTGAGAAGGCGAGGACGTCACCGAGCCGAACGTGTGTAGAACTCGGAGGTGTTGTGCTTTCGGTACTTGGATCGGTCGGATCATGAAGACGTACGACTACATCAATCACGTTGATATAACGCTTCCGCGAACGGTCTACGAGGGTACATAGACAACACTCTCCCCTCTCGTGGCTATGTATCACCATGATCCTGTGTGTGTGTGTAGGAATTTTTTTGAAATTACCACGTTCCCCAACAGTGGCATCTGAGCCAGGTTTTATGCGTAGATGTTATATGCACGAGTAGAACACAAGTGAGCTGTGGACGATACAAGTCATACTACTTACCAGCATGTCATACTTTGGTTCGGCGGTATTGTTGGATGAAGTAGCCCGGACCGACATTACGCGTACGCTTACGCGAGACTGGTTCTACCCACGTGCTTTGCACATAGGTGGCTGGCAGGTGTCAGTTTCTCCAACTTTAGTTGAACCGAGTGTGGCTACTCCCGGTCCTTGAGAAGGTTAAAACAACACTAACTTGACGAACTATCGTTGTGGTTTTGATGCGTAGGTAAGAATAGTTCTTGCTCAGCCCGTAGTAGCCACGTAAAACTTGCAACAACAAAGTAGAGGACATCTAACTTGTTTTTGCAGGGCATGTTGTGATGTGATATGGTCAAGACATGATGCTCTATTTTATTGTATGAGATGATCATGTTTTGTAACCGAGTTATCGGCAACTGGCAGGAGCCATATGGTTGTCTATTTATTGTATGCAATGCAATTGCCCTGTAATGCTTTACTTTATCACTAAGCGGTAGCGATAGTCATAGAAGCATAAGTTGGCGAGACGACAACGATGCTACGATGGAGATCAAGGTGTCGTGCCAGTGATGATGGTGATCATGACGGTGCTTCGGAGATGGAGATCAAAAGCACAAGATGATGATGGCCATATCATCTCACTTATATTGATTGCATGTGATGTTTATCTTTTATGCATCTTATCTTGCTTTGATTGACGGTAGCATTATAAGATGATCTCTCACTAAATTATCAAGGTATAAGTGTTCTCCCTGAGTATGCACCGTTGCGAAAGTTCTTCGTGTTGAGACACCACGTGATGATCGGGTGTGATAGGCTCTACGTTCAAATACAACGGGTGCAAAACAGTTGCACATGCGGAATACTCAGGTTATACTTGACGAGCCAAGCATATACAGATATGGCCTCGGAACACAGAGACCGAAAGGTCGAGCGTGAATCATATAGTAGATATGATCAACATAGTCATGTTCACCATTGAAACTACTCCATCTCACGTGATGATCGGACATGATTTAGTTGATATGGGTCACGTGATCACTTAGAGGATTAGAGGGATGTCTATCTAAGTGGGAGTTCTTAAGTAATATGATTAATTGAACTTTAATTTATCATGAACTTAGTCCTGGTAGTATTACCATATCTATGTTGTAGATCAATAGCTCGCGTTTAGCTCCTCTGTTTTATTTTTGATATGTTTCTAGAGAAAAACTAAGTTGAAAGATGTTAGTAGCAATGATGCGGATTGGATCCGTGATCTGAGGATTATCCTCATTGCTGCAGACAAGAATTATGTCCTTGATGCACCGCTAGGTGACAGACCTATTATAGGAGCAGATACAGACGTTATGAACATTTGGCTAGCTCAATATGATGACTACTTGATAGTTTAGTGCACCATGCTTAACAACTTAGAATCGAGACTTCAAAGACGTTTTGAACGTCATGGATCATATGAGATGTTCCAGGAGTTGAAGTTAATATTTCAAGCAAATACCCGAGTTGAGAGATATGAAGTCTCCAACAAGTTCTATAGCTAAAAGATGGAGGAGAATAGTCAAGCAGTGAGCCTGTGCTCAGATTGCCTGGGTACTACAATCGCTTGAATCAAGTGGGAGTTAATCTTCCAGATAAAATAGTGATTGACAGAAATCTCTAGTCACCATCACCAAGTTAGTAGAACTTCATGATGAACTATAGTATGCAAGGGATGACGGAAACAATTCCTGAGCTTTTCATGATGATGAAATCGATGAAGGTAGAAATCAAGAAAGATCATCAAGTGTTGATGGTAAACAAAACCACTAGTTTCAAGTAAAGGGACAAAGGGAAGAAAGGGAAACTTCAAGAAGAACCACAATCAAGTTGTTGCTCAAGTGAAAAAACCCAAGTATGGACATAAGCCTGAAACCGAGTGCTTCTACTGCAAAGGGACTAGTCACTGGAAGTGGAACTACCCCAAGTAATTGGCGGATAAGAAGGATGTCAAAGTGAACATAGGTATATTTGATATACATGTTATTGATGTGTACTTTACTAGTTCAGTTGCTAAGAATAGTAACTCAAAACAGGAGTTGCAGAATGAACAGAGACTAGTTAAGGGTGAAGTGACGATGTGTATTGGAAATGGTTCCAAGATTGATATGATCATCATCGCACACTCCCCATATTTTCGGGATTAGTGTTAAACCTAAAATAAATGTTATTTAGTGTTTGCGTTGAGCATGAATATGATTGGATCATGTTTATTGCAATACTGTTATTCATGTAAGTTAGAGAATAATTGTTGTTTTGTTTACATGAATAAAACCTTATATGGTCATACACCCAATGAAAATGGTTTGTTGGATCTCGATCGTGGTGATACACATTTTCATAATATTGAAGCCAAAAGAGGCAAATTTAATAATGATAGAGCAACTTATTTGTGGCACTGCCGTTTAGGTCATATTGGTGTAAAGCGCATGAAGAAAATCCATGCTGATGGGCTTTTGGAATCACTTGATTATGAATCAGTTGATGCTTGTGAACCATGCCTCATGGGCAAGATGACTAAGACTCCGTTTTCCGGAACAATGGAGCGAGCAACAGATTTGTTGGAAATCATACATACTGATGTATGTGGTCCGGTGAATATTGAGGCTCGCGGCAGGTATCATTATTTTCTGATCTTCATAGATGGTTTGAGCAGATATGATTATATCTACTTGATGAAATACAAATCTGAAACATTTGAAAAGTTCAAAGAATTTCAAAGTGAAGTGGAGAATCATCGTAACAAAAATAAAAGTTTCTACGATATGATCACAGAAGTAAAATATTTGAGTTACGAGTTTGGCCTTCAGTTAAAACAATGTGAAATAGTTTCACTACTCACGCCACCTGGAACACCACAGTGTAATGGTGTGTCTGAACGTCATAACCGCACTTGATTAGATATGGTGCGATCTATGATGTCTCTTACCGATTTACCACTATCGTTCTGGGGTTATGCATTAGAGACAGCTACATTCACGTTAAATAGGGCACCATCTAAATCCATTGAGACGACACCGTATGAACTGTGGTTTGGCAAGAAACCCAAGTTGTCGTATCTTAAAGTTTGAGGTTGCAATGCTTATGTGAAAAAGTTTCAACCTGATAAGCTTAGACCCAAATCGGAGAAGTGCGTCTTCATAGGATACCCAAAAGAAAATGTTTGGTGCACCTTCTATCACAGATCCGAAGGCAAGATATTCATTGCTGAGAATGGATCCTTTCTAGAGAAGGAGTTTCTCTCGAAAGAAGTGAGTGGGAGGAAAGTAGAACTTGATGAGGTAACTGTACCTGCTCCCTTATTGGAAAGTAGTTCATCACAGAAATCTGTTTCTGTGACTCCTACACCAATTAGTGAGGAAGCTAATGATGATGATCATGTAACTTCAGATCAGGTTACTACCGAACCTCGTAGGTAAACCAGAGTGAGATCCGCACCGGAGTGGTACGGTAATCCTGTTCTGGAGGTCATGTTACTTGACCATGACGAACCTACAAACTATGAGGAAGCGATGATGAGCCCAGATTCCGCGAAATGGCTTGAGGCCATGAAATCTGAGATGAGATCCATGTATGAGAAGAAAGTATGGAATTTGATTGACTTGCCCATTGATCGGCGAGCCATTGAGATTAAATGGATCTTCAAGAGGAAGACGGACGCTGATAGTAGTGTTACTATCTACAAAGCTAGAATTGTCGCAAAAAGGTTTTCGACAAGTTCAAGGTGTTGACTACGATGAGAGTTTCTCACTCGTATCTATGCTTAAGTCTATCCGAATCATGTTAGCAATTGCCGCATTTTATGAAATCTAGCAAATGGATAAACAAAACTGCATTCCTTAATGGACTTATTTAAAAAGAGTTGTATATGATGCAACCAGAAGGTTTTGTCAATCCTAAAGATGCTAACAGAGTGAGCAAGCTCCAGCAATCCATCTATGGACTGGTGCAAGCATCTCGGAGTTGGAATATATACTTTGATGAGTTGATCAAAGCATATAATTTTACACAGACTTGTGGTGAAGCCTGTATTTACAAGAAAGTGAGTGAGAGCACTACAACATTTCCGATAAGTATATGTGAATGAAATATTGTTGATCGGAGATAATTTAGAATTATTCTGCAAAGCATAAAGGAATGTTTGAAAGGAGTTTTTCAAAGAAAGACCTCGGTGAAACTGCTTACATATTGAGCATCAAGATCTATAGAGATAGATTAAGACGCTTGATAAGTTTTTCAATGAGTACATACTTTGAAAAGATTTTGAAGTAGTTCAAAATGGAACAGTCAAAGAAAGAGTTCTTGCATGTGTTACAAGGTGTGAAACTGAGTAAGACTCAAAGCCCGACCACGACAGAAGATAGAAAGAGAATGAAATTCATTCCCTATGCCTTGGCCATAGGTTCTATAAAATATGCCATGCTATGTACCAGATCTATTGTGTACCCTACACTGCTTTTAGAAAGGGAGTACAATAGTGATCTAGGAGTAGATCACTGGACAACGGTCAAAATTATCCTTAGTGAAATAAGGATATGTTTCTCGATTATGGAAGTGACAAAAAGGTTCGTCGTAAAAGGTTACGTCGATGCAAATTTTGACACTGATCCAGATGACTCTAAGTCTCAATCTAGATACGTATTGAAAGTGGGAGCAATTATATAGAGTAGCTCCGTGCAGAGCATTGTTGACATAGAAATTTGCAAAATACATACGGATCTGAATGTTGCAGACCCGTTGACTAAACTTCTCTCACAAGCAAAACATGATCACACCTTAGTAGTCTTTGGGTGTTAATCACATAGCGATGTGAACTAGATTATTGACTCTAGTAAACCCTTTGGGTGTTGTTCACATGACGATGTGAACTATGGGTGTTAATCACATGGTGATGTGAACTATTGATGTTAAATCACATGGCGATGTGATCAAGATTATTGACTCTAGTACAAGTGGGAGACTAAAGGAAATATGCCCTAGAGGCAATAATAAAGTTATTATTTATTTCCTTATTTCATGATAAATGTTTATTATTCATGCTAGAATTGTATTAACCGGAAACATAATACATGTGTGAATACATAGACAAACAGAGTGTCACTAGTATGCCTCTACTTGACTAGCTCGTTGATCAAAGATGGTTAAGTTTCCTAACCATAGACATGAGTTGTCATTTCATTAACGGGATCACATCCTTAGGAGAATTATGTGATTGACTTGACCCATTCCGTTCGCTTAGCACTTGATCGTTTAGTTTGTTGCTATTGCTTTCTTCATGACTTATACATGTTCCTATGACTATGAGATTATGCAACTCCCGTTTACCGGAGGAACACTTTGTGTGCTACCAAATGTCACAACGTAACTGGGTGATTATAAAGGTGCTCTACAGGTGTCTCCGAAGGTACTTGTTGGGTTGGCGTATTTCGAGATTAGGATTTGTCACTCCGATTGTTGGAGAGGTATCTCTGGGCCCACTCGGTAATACACATCACTATTAGCCTTGCAAGCATTGCAACTAATGAGTTAGTTGCGAGATGATGTATTATCGAACGAGTAAAGAGACTTGCCGGTAAGGAGATTGAACTAGGTATTGAGATACCGACGATCGAATCTCGGGCAAGTAACATACCGATGACAAAGGGAACAACGTATGTTGTTATGCGGTCTGACCGATAAAGATCTTCGTAGAATATGTAGGAGCCAATATGGGCATCCAGGTCCCGCTATTGGTTATTGACCAGAGAGGTGTCTCGGTCATGTCTACATAGTTCTCGAACCCGTAGGGTCCGCACGCTTAACATTCATTGACGATATAGTACTATGAGTTATGTATGTTGGTAACCGAATGTTGTTCGGAGTTCCGGATAAGATCACGGACATGACGAGGAACTCCGGAATGGTACGGTGATAAAGTTTGATATATGGGATAATAGTGTTTGGTCTCCGGAAGGGTTTCGGAATTCACCGGAAGGGGTTCCGGATGTTTCCCGAAATGTTTGGGTACGGGAACACTTTATTTGGGCCAAAGGGGAAAGCCCACAAGGTTTTTGGAAAGCGCAAAAGGAAGTTTTGCGGAGTCCAGGAACAGACGCGAGGGTCCCTGGCGTCTGGGTCCAGATGCCGGGAACCCTGGCGTCTGGCCCTGGAGTCCGAGAAGGACTCTTGCCTTTCGGGTGAAACCGACTTTGTGGAGGCTTTTACTCTAAGTTTCGACCCCAAGGCTCAACATATAAATAGAGGGGTAGGGCTAGCACCCAAGACAGATCAAGAAACACCAAGCCATGTGCTGGCTACCCCGTCCCCTCTAGTTTATCCTCCGTCATAGTTTTCGTAGTGCTTAGGCGAAGCCTGAGGGAGTCTTGGATTAGGGGTTATCCAGATAGCCGGATTATATCCTTTGGCCGGACTGTTGACTATGAAGATACAAGATTGAAGACTTCGTCCCGTGTCCGGATGGGACTCTCCTTGGCGTGGAAGGCAAGCTTGGCAATACGGATATGCAGATCTCCTTCCTTGTAGCCGACTCTGTGTAACCCTAGCCCCCTCCGGTGTCTATATAAACCGGAGGGTTTTAGTCCGTAGGACAACATACAATCATACCATAGGCTAGCTTCTAGGGTTTAGCCTCTCTGATCTCGTGGTAGATCAACTCTTGTACTACTCATATTATAAAGAATAATCAAGCAGGACGTAGGGTTTTACCTCCATCAAGATGGCCCGAACCTGGGTAAAACATCATGTCCCCTGCCTCCTGTTACCATCCGCCTTAGACGCACAGTTCGGGACCCCCTACCCAAGATCTGCCGGTTTTGACACCGACATTGGTGCTTTCATTGAGAGTTCCACTGTGTCGTCGCCGTAAGGAAGGATGCCTCCTCTCGTTATTAAAAACAACATTACCGCCAAGGGAGCCCTGGCTGTCGGCCAAACTCTCCGGCTAGGCGGTTTCATCATGACCGCCTGTTCGGCCGCTGCGCCGACGACGACTTCTCGGGTCATCAAAAACAGCCTCCACGTCGGCTCGGAATTTGTCGAGCAGATGGATCCAATGGAGCTCTCTTCCCTAAACGAGCTCTTGGATCATATCGCCGCCTTGGGAGTCGCTACTGACTATGACCGGATTGGGCTTAAACCCGATCAAAGGGAGATTAACTCTCCACCGGTCACCCATCATATTGCGGTGGTGGAGGAACAATGCGGCGATTCTTCCTCTATCTTGAGGACAAACTATGTCCGGATTCCTGAACTCTCAGAGCCGTACACCCGTTTACGGGAGGACATCACCCAAGCCCTGAACCTAGAGTCAGGTAGCGGGCCAGACTTATCGGGCAACATCCCGGAATCTGAACTTCCAAGATCGGAAACTCCTCGGCCCCTGGGTCTCAGATCGGGTAGGGGTTCGGACTCAAATCCACCCACCCACCTAGACATAAACGATCTTTCCCACATCAGGCAAGAGCCCCATGAAACAGTACATCATTATTGGGCCAGATTCCTCCTTGTGATGAACAAGGTTAAGGACTGTCGCGAGGAAGATGCAATCTCATTTTTTTGCAATAATTGCACGGACAAGGGAATCCTTAACGCCTTAAGTCACTGTGACATATCACGCTTCGTTTACTTGGCGTCCATAGTACGAAAGTACTGCGCAATGGAAAGTGCCTGGAAAACCAAAACGAAATTTTGGGATAATCCGGCTTGGAATATACACCCAGTCTGAAGTAAAAGGGTGCACTATCATAAGACACCCGAGTTAGTTACAAATAAACAAAAACCCTCTACGGGGCATGGAACCGTATTGGAGGGATGGCTCAACGGCCCCTGCAAAATTCATAGTACAGCGGATACCACACCAACACACAACCTTAGAGCATGTTGGGTACTCCGGCAGGTGGCCAAAAGTGGTGAGGATCTTCTCATCCCAAATACCACAAAGCATCATGCCGTGGATAACAATACGGTATTAACAGTCTTCGAAACCTTCGCATCAAATAATAGGAGCAAGCGAACACTCCGCAGCCTCGCCGAGATCTGCCACGTGGCAGCAATGAACCCATGGAGTGACACGGCTATTACCTTCAATGCCACTGACGAACCTAAATCCGAAACAACCCGAGCACCAGCTGCACTGGTCCTCAATCCAATTGTGGACGGCTTTCGACTCACCAAAGTACTCATGGACGGCGGCAGTGGATTGAACCTCATCTATGAGGAAACTCTTCAAAAAATGGAAATAGACTAGAACCGCATTGAGCAAAGCAGCACAACCTTCAGAGGAATCATCCCCAGTCAGGAAGCATGCTATGCTGGGAAAATCACACTAGATGTGGTATTCGGCACACCGGAGAACTATAGGTCCGAAGAAATTACATTCCAAGTGGCCTCGTTCAGTAGTGGATACCATGCCCTTTTAGGACGGGAGGCGTTCACGATCTTCCAAGCCATACCCCATTACGGGTACATGAAGCTCAAAATGCCCAGGCCCAACGGAATCATCACTCTCTCTAGTGATCCGGACACAGCACTCCGTGCCGAAAACAAAACAACCACATTGGCCCTCGAGGCATTGTCCGAAGCCCTTTCGGCCGAGGAGTTAACTGCGCTACGCTCCACAATGGACAGGGACGACGTGATACTTGACAAGAGATCCAAGTCCACCTCTTTTAAACCAGCGGATGAAATAGTCAAATTCCAAGTCCACCCAACGGACCCTACAAAAATAGCCTCCATCGGGCCACAGCTAAACCCCGCCGTGGATGCCGCACTACGAGAGTTCCTGTGCGAGAGTTGGGACATATTCGCCTGGCACCCCTCAGACATGCCAGGAATCCCACGCAGGCTGGCCGAGCACAACCTCAATATTCTAAAGGGATTCAAGCTGGCCAAGCAGACTCTTTGGTGTTTCTCTGAACCTAAGAGACAAGCTATGGGAGAAGAACTAGCCAAGTTATTAGAGTCTGGATTCATTAGAGAAATAAAACACTCGGACTGGCTAGCAAACCTGGTGATGGTACCAAAGAAGGACAAATCATGGCGCCTGTGTGTCGATTTTAAGGACCTCAACAAGGCCTGCCCAAAGGATCCCTTCCCCCTCCCCCGCATTGATAAAATTATCGATGCTACCACAGGACACGAGTCATTGTGTTTCCTCGACGCATACTCTGGCTACCACCAAATCAAGATGGCGAAGTCCGACCAAGCCGCAACGACATTTATCACACCATAGGCCCCTTCTGTTTCAACACAATGCCTTTCGGGCTCAAAAACGCCGGCGCAACATATCAGCGCATGATTCAGACATGTCTGGAGAAACAGATCGGCAAAACAGTAGAGGCATACGTAGATGATGTGGTCGTCAAAACCAAACACGTCGACTCTCTAATAGACGACTTGAGGCTCACATTCGACAACCTCCGAAAATACGACATCAAGCTCAATACGGAAAAATGTGTTTTCGGCATACCAGCCGGAAAGCTCCTGGGCTTCATTGTCTCCAGTAGAGGAATTAAAGCTAATCCGGCCAAAATCCAAGCTGTGTCACAGTTGGCTACCCCAACAGACCTCAAACAAATCCAGAAATTAACTGGATGTGTGGTGGCTCTAAGCTGCTTTATCTCCCGCTTAGGAGAAAATGCATTACCCCTTTATCGCCTCCTTCGACGCACCGAACACTTCGAGTGGACGGACGCTGCCACAACCGGATTGGAAGAAATAAAAGCCATACTTGCAACCAACCCAATCCTGGCCGTGCCAAACATCGGCGAACCAATGTTGTTGTACATTGCAGCAACTCATCAGGTTGTAAGCGCAGTGCTCGTCGTCGAACGAGAAGCGGGCGGACATAAATTCCCCCTTCAAAAGCCGGTATATTATGTATCCACTGTCCTCACTCTATGCAAGTCATGGTACCCACATTATCAAAAGATAGCCTATGCGGTATTCATGGCATCCCGGAAGCTGCGACACTACTTTCAAGGGTGTTCGATTACTGTAGCCTCAGAAGTGCCACTTAATGATATTATAAACAACCGCGACGCCACGGGCCGGATTGCCAAATGGGCCATTGAGCTCCTCCCGTTCGACATAACATACAAACCCCGGCGAGCCACTAAATCGCAAGTATTGGCCGACTTTATCGCTGAATGGACGGAAGCCGAACTACCTAAAGAGTACGACGCATACTCCAATTGGATCATGCACTTCGACAACACCAAAATGCTGGCTGGTCTAGGGGCTAGCGTCGTCCTAACGTCCCCAACCGGGGATAGAGTCCAATACGTACTGCAGATACTGTATACAGACTCCAACAACACAGCCGAATATGAAGCCCTGTTACTGTATACTGGCTGGTCTTCGGATGGCAGTTTCCATGGGCATTCAACGCCTGGAGGTGCATGGGGATTCGAACCTCGCAATATCCCAAATAAATGGAGACTTTGATGCCAAGGATCCGAAGACGGCGGCCTATCGAAATGCCGTCCTAAAGATGTCAGCTCGGTTCGAGGGGCTCGAATTTCACCATGTGGCTCGGGAAAACAATCAGGCGGCGGATATCCTCGCCCGCATCGGCACAAAATGCGATGCGATCCCCCCCCCAACATCTTTTTGGAGAGGTTGTTTAAGCCATCCGTGGTATGGGAAGGGGACCCGGTAACAATAGTCCGAACCCGACCAAAATACCTGATACCGAACACTCTGACATAATCGGAGGCTCTGCCACCGAAATAACACCTTCAGCCCACGTAATAATGGCCATCATCGCCCCGTGGACAGAACCATTCCTGGCCTACCTAACTAGGCAGGAACTTCCTGAGGACCAAAATGAGGCACGCTGCATAGTGCGGCGATCTAAAGCCTAGAGGGTCCACGAGGGAGAGCTGTATAAAAAAAGTACTACCAGAATCCTTCAAAGGTGCATCTCCGGAGAGGAAGGGCGGAAGCTTTTGGCAGAAATTCACGCCGGACTCGGCGGCCACCACGCCACAGCCCGGTCCCTTGTAAGCAAGGCCTTCCGTACAAGTTTTTATTGGCCGACGGCCCGGGCAGACGCACAGGACTTGGTCCAACACTGCGTCGATTGCCAGCTTTTGGCAAACCAAAGCCACATGCCACCCACCGCTCTCCAAACAATCCCCAATACCTGGACCTTCACGGTCCGGGGGCTTGACATGGTTGGACCCCTTAAAGGGGGAACCCATAATAAAAAATACTTACTGGTCATGGTGGATAAATTCACCAAATGGATAGAAGCCAAACCTGTTAAAACAGCCAAATCCGGACCGGTGATAGACTTCATATCCGGGATTGTACACCGTTATGGCGTCCCCCACAGCATCATCACTGACAACGGCACTAACTTCACGGCCGACGAGGTAGAACTCTGGTGCAGCAACATGGGCATCAAGATCGATTATGCTTCTGTCTATCACCCACAAACCAATGGCCAAGTTGAGCGAGCAAATGGTCTTATCATGAGCAGCATCAAACCCAGACTAGTGCGGTCCTTAAAGGAGTCTAACACGCACTGGGTAGAGGAGCTCGACTCCGTACTCTAGGGGCTGCGGACCACACCGAATCGTACTACCGGATACACACCCTTCTTTATGGTGTACGGCGCAGAGGCGGTTCTGCCCTGCGACATATTTTATGACTCACCTCGAGTGCGCATGTACAAAGAAAGAGAAGCCGAGCTCGATTGGCAGGATAGTCTGGACACCCTGGAGGAGGAGCGTGACGTGGCAAAAGCCCGTTCCGCATTTTATCAGCAACAGGCTCGCAGATACCAAAGCATAGAAGTACTGGCCAAAACTTATAACGTTGGCGAGTTAGTTCTACGCCTGCCGGAGAAGAAAAAAACCAAGCTCGAGCCCAAATGGGAAGGTCCCTTCATTATTGACCAAGTTCTGACCGGCGGAGCGTACCGTCTGCGGGATGCATCGAATAATCGACTTGAGCCGAACCCATGGAACGCAGCCAGACTCCGAAGATTCTACGCCTAGCGCCGGACTCTATGTTCGTCTCTTTCCTCTGTCCATTTTTTGCATATACATTATCTGTCTTTTTTCTATTTCTTTCTTTTATTCTTTCTCAAGGCCTTCAAGGGCCAACTTGTGCCCCGCTTGCACACTATTGACGCGCTAACCGCGCCCATTATACCTGGGGGCTTCTTACACAGAAGCTTAATTATTTATCTGGGCTTCATGCCCCGCACATGTGTTATTCTTCTGCATGTACCTTTTCTTCACCATTATATGCATCGATATGACTTAAGTTTTGGCCAAGCTGGGTTGCCTGGCTCTTGTATTTATGCCCTACGTTCCCATTAATTCGACTAGGGCATAAGGGGAGCACCTCTGCGATTGTTACTGTCGGGTCAGCCGGATGTGTACCTCAGACTGGGTGAAGCCGAAAGCTAGCATTCTTAAGGGAATACTCGGTCGGTGAACAAAAATGATTTTTATTTATTTTCCATATGTGCCCCTAGATGTTTTTGCCTGCGTTTCCTCTCGCAGTCCGAACATGCACTTTAGGGCATGCGTACCCAGGGAAAGGAACCCCTAACGGAACTATTCTCCCTGGAAGATGTTTCTTACTACCCATGTAATATAACATAACTAGTTGGATACTTGTTAGTTCAAGCACTAATGACCCCTACGCCTGGTTTCCACGCATACCCCGGTTCTTATATAACTGAGCGGGTATTCGGACACACTCCAGACTATCGGGTCCTGAGGTTGAAGCGAAAAGGTCTGCCATAACAAATGATTTACAATCCGGCTAGAAGGCATTATACATGTCACTTTAATTACATAGTCATGTAGACTGACTAAATTCCTCTTCTATACCATCCAACAGGCTGTCTAGCCTACAATCCTGTTGGGAATACTTTGCGGCTAATTCTACTTGCCCATGCACTAAGCTAACGGGGATCTCTTTCCCATCGGGCCCCACAGGTCCAACCTCGGCCATGTGGTTTGGGTCAGCCTTGGTATACCGCATCTTCACCATGGCCCAGGCTTCCCTGACACCTTGATGGCAGGCCGATATCTACCATAATCGGAAGCACCGCCGTCCTCCCTTGAGCTTCTCCGCAAGCTCTCCAATGCCTTCTGGCAGGGAGACGGATGGCCACAAGGCCTGGGCAATACCTTGCATCATCTGCCGAACTTGTTCATGCAGTCGTGAGAGCTCAGGTAGAAGATCACCCACAGATCCGGGCATCTCCTCCGCGGGACGACCCATCAGCATACCTGCAGACATAATTCTGTTAGCCAGCCTCTCCGCCGCCCCCCTTTTAAGGGTTCATCCAAGCACTTACTGAAAATGCCGCGTCAAAGCCGCTTATTCTCCTTCTCGGAGTCCACAAGCTGGGCTCGAACATCCTTCAGTTCCACACTCAGCTTGGTATTGGCGTCTTGGAGATTGTTTTTCTCCCGCCTGACCTCAGTCAGCACGCGTTCGCCAGCCTTGAGCTGTCGTACGACATGCTGGTCCTCCGGATTCTCTCTGGATTCATCTGCAATATCTATTGTTAGATCTGCAGCCACACCGCATGCTATATGGTACCTATCATTCTTTGAAAGAAATGTTACCAGCTGAGGACTTTTTAGGTTCCTTCAATGCGGCAACGGCGGCCCGAAGTTGGGTCTTGCATTCCTCCAGCTCCTGTGACAGTCGAGTATTCTTCTCTGTAAGAACCTGCACAATAGATGATCCTTAAATCAGTTCTGCTAACTGTTTCAAGTCTTAAGGGCTACTGATACATATAATCGTCAGATTTTCTTACCCGTACATCCCTTACATATTGGTCCGTGGCTCTGGCTAGACCATTTTGAGCAACACGGAGGTACGCGTCTCCAGAATTGAAGGCATCAAATGCCTCTGGTGAGAAGCAAGCATCACGGAGTACAGCCCGGCGACGCCTATGATTCATGGCGCTCTCCACTTCTGAATTTGTAGCGTATAGTCTATTCGCATCCTCTGTAGGGGGAGTATCCGGCATCCGCCCCATGTCGGCTTCCGCCTCTATGTCCGGTCCTGGAGCCCGACTGGTGGAAGCATGATCGGCAGCCTCATCGGACATATTCCGGCGAGCGTTTTTTCTGTTGAAGAAACATGGACATCATTACATTTTGAGAAAGACAACAACCACAGAGCGGGGTTTTTGTCATACCTCTGCGCCGGCGTCTCCATCCTGACTGCCTTCCTTTTTGGCCTACCCGGCCTCGGTGCCTCTTGTTGGCGAGTTGCCGCGGGTTCGGCACGGCGTCCCGAATGCCTTCCCTGTAAAACACCATATGCATATGGTAGGTGAAGTATCTAAAAGGGGACCCTAGTTTTTGGAGTTGGGATTTTGGTTTTTCTTACGAGCGACGCAGGGAGCAGTCCGGGATAATCGGCCGTAATGGCCACCATGGCGTCATCACAGCTCAATTGATAGAACTGCCGGTCTATCAGCTCCACGAATATGTCTGAATCTTCTCCGAGTCCGGGACCGAGGGCTCGGTCGGGGTCCTCTGGTTGTGGGGATGGGCTGTTGACCTCCCTTTGGCTTTTCACAGTTCCTGCCGTAAAATGGCAAGGTGAGTACCTACGACAAAGAATGTGGGAAGAATGGGAGTAAGGGGATATAACTCACCCAGCTTAGAGGGTTGTACATGGAGAATCCATCCCGTGGATTGATGCGGATGAACTCCTCTTCCTCTCCCTTGAACAACTCGGACATGATTTTTGCTAAAGCAGCAGCGTTGTCCGGACCCTTACGCCCGCAACGGGTGGCATCGTCTTCCCCGTTAAAACACCACAAGGGGTGCCCTCGATATTGAAGTGGCTGCACTCCCCGCGTTATGCATATTGACATAACCTCGATTACTATCAATCCTGATTGAGCCAGCGCTTTAATCCGGTTCATCGGGTAAAGGACTTCTCCGTTGTCTACCTCCTGGGGGCTCCGTGGGCGCCACCTTTGGCGTTTCTTCAGAGGAGCATTGTTGAACTCAGGAAGACCCCGCCGAACAGGGTCCGGAAGGGGGACGTCCTCCATATAAAACCATTTCGAAGGCCAGTCCTCGGACGTCTTCTTCGAAGTACCGGACAGGTATCTGATTTCGGTGATGCGCCATATTTCAGCTCCGCCCACTTGATAAAGTGACCCCTCCTGTGTGCGGGGGACGAGGCAAAATAACCTTTTCCACAACTTGAAATGAGCCTCGCAGCCCAGGAATAACTCGCAGAGGGCAACATAGCCGGCGATGTCTAATATGGGAGCAGGGGTGAAATTATGCAGTTGGAGGCCGTAAAACTCCAGGAGCCCGCGGAGGAACGGATGAATTGGAAATCCGAGTCCCCTTAATAAGTAAGGAACAAGGCATACCCGCTCCCCCGTAGAGGGGCTGGGGAAGCTCTCCGCTTGCTCCCCGCCATTGTAGGTGGCGAGCCCGGCTCGGACGGGAACCATATACGCTGGAGGGAGAAATCCCTTAGTCTGCAGTTCAACTAATCGACTGTGTGGGACAGAACACCTCTCCCAATCACCGGGCTTAGGGCTACGGGGGCGGGAGGCGGAGCTGCAGAGGTCGGCCATGCTGGAGTGGATTTTTCCAAAGCGCGCTCCGATGGATTCTCGCTGGGGGAGGATGATATGGATTGGATCTAAGAATCTCCATCCCTTTAATAGACAATTTATTTATCTGGCTAGGGGGGCGAATGTAAAAACGCCCTGGCTCCTCATATTCACTCGACGCGTGCGAGATATCCCTTATTGGGCATAGAAGCCAAGAGGTCCAACATTTATGGGGCCGGACACTTCTTAACAAACATTCAAAATTTATAGAAGAACCCGCCTTGCAATGCCAAAGACAATACTGCGTGTCGGACTTGACGTCATTGAAGCCTGGTTCGTGGGCTACTGAGGGAGTCCTGGATTAGGGGGTATCCAGACAGCCGCATTATATCCTTTGGCCGGACTGTTGGACTATGAAGATAGAAGACTGAAGACTTCATCCCATGTCCGGATGGGACTCTCCTTGGCGTGGAAGGCAAGCTTGGCAATACGGATATGCAGATCTCCTTCCTTGTAACCGACTCTGTGTAACCCTAGCCCCCTCCGGTGTCTATATAAACTGGAGGGTTTTAGTCCGTAGGACAACATACAATCATACCATAGGCTAGCTTCTAGGGTTTAGCCTCTCTGATCTCGTGGTAGATCAACTCTTGTACTACTCATATTATCAAGAATAATCAAGCAGGACGTAGGGTTTTACCTCCATCAAGAGGGCCCGAACCTGGGTAAAACATCGTGTCCCCTGCCTCCTACTACCATCCGCCTTAGATGCATAGTTCGGGACCCCCTACCCGAGATCTGCCGATTTTGACACCGACAAAGCCCTGCGGAGATTGTTCCTCACCAACACCGTCACCATGCCGTCGTGCTGCCGGAGCTCATCTACTACTTCACCCCTCTTGCTGGATCGAGAAGGCGAGGACGTCACCGAACCAAACGTGTGCAGAACTCGGAGGTGCCGTGCTTTCGGTACTTGGATCCGTCGAATCATGAAGACGTACGACTACATCAACCTGGTTGATATAACACTTCCGCGAACGGTCTACGAGGGTACGTAGACAACACTCTCCCCTCTCGTTGCTATGCATCACCATGATCCTGTGTGTGCGTAGGATTTTTTTTTGAAATTACCATGTTCCCCAACATGTTTACCACGAGAGAAGTGATCGGGCGCGGTGTCATCTCCTTAGGTATCCAGTTATCATCCCATATATTCATGCCCTCGCCATTGCCAATCCGTCGAATTAAGCCTTGCTTCAGTAGGTCTCGCCCTTCCAAAATCGCCCGCCAAATCTGTGACGGACGTGAACCTAAGTCCACTTCTAAAATGGTGTTGTCCGAGTAATATGAAGCCTTCAAAATTCTTGCACTCAAACTGTCTGGTTCTTGTAAAAGTCTCCATGCTTGTCTTGATAACAACGCCAAGTTGAAAAGCTCAAGATCTCTGAAACCTAGACTGCCCAAGTGTTTCGGTCTTGTCATCACGTCCCATGATACCCATGCTGGTTTGCGTTGTCCTTGTTTGCAACCCCACCAGAACTTCCTAATGTTTGTTTTTATATGATCACACAATCCCCTCGGAAGTTTGAAACAAGACATAGACAAAACCAGAATGTCCTGGGCTATTGATTTTATCAGAAGATCCTTTCCACCTGCCGACAGACATTTGCCCATCCACCCTTTGAACTTATCCCACACCCGGTCACTCAAATATTTAAAGGTTCCCTTCTTTGAGTGCCCCACATCAATCGACATCCCAAGGTACCTATCACTCAAAGATTCATTAGGAACTTGCAAGAATCCTTTGACAGCATTGCGGACTATCTCCGGACATCCTCTACTGAAGAAAATAGAAGATTTATCCTTGTTTATTCTTTGCCCCGAAGCCATATAATAAGTATCCAATAGGTTTGATACCTCCTTCGCTCCATCAACACTAGCCCTGAAAAACAGCAAGCTGTCATCCGTGAATAAAAGGTGATTAACCGCCGGCGCCGACAGAGCCACCTTAATGCCGCTGAGCTGGGATGACTGATTCTGGGATTTTAAGAGGCACGAAAGGCCGTCTGCTGCTAACAAGAACATATATGGAGAGATTGGATCTCCCTGTCGAATACCTCGTGTAGGTTTAAATTCCTCTGACTTGACACCATTGAACATAACAGAAAAGGATACTGAGCTCACCATTTTCATAACAATATCCACCCAAGGGGTCGCAAACCCCAATTTCTCCATGATAGATCTAAGATAGGACCATTCCACTCTGTCATAAGCCTTCATCATATCCAACTTCAACGCAGCAAAACAGTTATTCTTTGATCTATTTCTGTTCATGAAATACAAGCACTCATAAGCTGAGATAATGTTCTCAGTGATAAGACTTCCCGGAAAAAAAGTTGATTGCTCCTCTGATATTATGTCCGGAAGGATTACCTTTAGGCGGTTAGCAAGGACCTTCGAGGCAATCTTGTAAAAAACATTACATAGGCTAATAGGGCGAAATTGAGATAATAACGTCACTACTAGGAAAAGGGCTATAGATGGAAATGACACTAATGGCGCACCAGACATGTGGTGCGTCATTAGTGTTCAAATACTAATGGCGCATCACATCCACGGTGCGCCATTAGTAACAATTTTTTTTTAAATTTTTTTTAAAACTACTAATGGCGCACCGTGGGAGTGGTGCGCCATTACTAGTTGAACTAGTAATGACGCACCACTCCCAGAGACTAATAATGGCGCACCACTCCCACGGTGCGCCATTAGTAAAAAATTAGTAAAAAAAAATTTTCAGAACTACTAATGGCGCACCGTGGGAGTGGTGCGCCATTACTAGTTGAACTAGTAATGGCGCACCACTCCCACGGTGCGCCATTAGTAAAAAAAAATTTAAAATTTTTCAAAACTACTAATGGCGCACCACTCCCACGGTGCGCCATTAGTAACTTGGCCAGCACTTCCACCGAATGCACCCCCACTCCCCGTGGACCGCCTTTTCAGTTTTAAAAAAAATAAAAAAATAATGGAAATGTCAAAAAAATTAAAGAAAATAAGTTTCCCATGTGATATGTGGTCTAGTTGTTGTGAAAATTTACAAATATGAATTTCGACTTTATTTGCGAAATCTCTCGAGAATTTGTAAAATGGGCATAACTTTTGCGTACGAACTTGGATGAAAAAGTTTTTTATATGAAAAATCATCTACTCGAAAAGTTACATACGAATTTAAATGGGGGAACCCCATTAAACATTTTCAAAATCCCCAAAAACCTAACAGAAAATTTTTTACCGGGCTTCTAAGATCCGGAGGCAAAAAATTCAAAAAATTTCAAACTTACTAGTGGCGCACCGTATGCTAGGTGCGCCACTAGTAAGAGAAAAAAATTGAATTATTTTTCAAAATATGATACGTAATATGATCGGGAAGTTTGAAATATTTTTTCAAAATTTCATCATACTCATGAACATGAACAAAGTCCAAGACATCAGCAAGGTTTAATAGGATTGATATGATAGATATATCAACAAGTGCCTGTGAAGTGAGGTGGTGCTGGGGTTGGATAGAACTATGAAGTTAAGTGTGCTTGGGCTGGAGTAATGTGAGGATGGGTGACCTTTTGGGAAGTTTGACCACAGAGTGCGATTTGACTTGAGATTAAGCATATTGACTTGAGATTAAGCCATAGTGACCTGAGATTAAGAAAAAAATGATTTTTTTTTTAAAAATGAAAAAGAATATGAATTTTTTAAAAAAAATAAATTTTTTTGAATTTTTTTTAAAAGAACGAAAAAAATTATTACTAATGGCACACTTCTATGTGGTGCGCCATTACTAAGTCAGATAGTAATGGCGCACCTCTAGGCATACTAATGGCGCACTACTGGTGCGCCATTAGTATCTGGTATACTAATGGCGCACCAGTGGTGCGCCATTAGTAAAAAATACTAGTGGCGTGCTACTAATGGCGCACCAGTAGTGCGCCATTAGTAGGCAAAACTGGTGCACCATTAGTAGGCCTTTTCCTAGTAGTGCGTAGGGTTTGATACCTTTGGGATGAGAACCAACATAGTATCGTTTAAGCATGCAGGGCTATCATCACCCCTCATGATAGCCAACACAACATTAGTCACCGCTTCACCACAGATATCACAGTGCCTCTGGAAGAAGTGAGTTGGGAACCCATCGGGTCCCGGTGAAACATATGGAACAAAGCTGCCTTGACCTCCTTTGCCTCGTAAGGTGCCATAAGCGTTTCATTCATTGCCGCTGTTACCTTAACAGGTATGTGCTTAAGCACATCCGCCACCCCCTCTACCCCCTCAGAGGTATACAGGTTTTTGTAGAACTCCAGCGCCATTTGTTGCATCTCAGACGGTTCCTCTGTTAAAACACCATTAGGCCTCTGCAGGGCCTTGATAAGGTTTTTTCTGCGCCACGTTGAAGCCCTCAAGTGGAAAAAGTGGGAGTTCCTGTCACCCTCGGAGAGCCACTCGACGCGTGATCGCTGTCTCCACATGATCTCTTCACGCAGATACAATTCTATGAGGCGGTCGTTGATCTTGATCTCTGCATGAGATGGCCCAGTACGTGCGGGGTTGCTTCGCAGCCGATCAAGCTCTTTTTGCAAAGACTTTATTTCCACTCGTACACTCCCGAAAGTGGTCCTCGACCAGTCGCCCAAATTGCTAGCCAGCTCCTCAAGTTTTATGCGAACCTCAGTAGCTATCGGGTTATGGCCCTCAAACTTCCATGCATTCTGAACTGTGGGCTGTAAGTTAGGATGTCTGTCCCACATGACCTCATAGCAAAACGTTTTAGCTCTGTTTCCTCCGATAACTGGTTGGGCCACTTGCACAAGAACCAGTTTGTGGTCAGATGTTGCAGTGTCAGGTGCTCCACCACCGCTCCAGAAAATAGCTCACACCATTCCACTGAGGCTAGTGCTCGGTCTAACCTTACTCTTGTGTAGGAACCACCTGACACTTCTTTCTCATACGTCCATGAGGTTCCTTTAAACCCGAGATCAATTAATCCATAAACATCGACGACATCCCTGAAACCTTGGATATGAGCCTGGCTCCTCGAGCCTATACCGTCGTGTTCATCATGTCTCAACACTTCATTAAAACCTCCAATGCAGATACATGGCAAGCTTTGGAGTGTAGATAAGTTTTCCATAGTGTCCCAGGTGTGATGCCAAAGATGTGTTTGTGCCTCCCCATAGAAACAAGATAGTCTCCATGGTTGCTCACCTAGTTCATTTACTTTGCTATCGATATGATACTTGGAGTAGCCCAAAATTTCCAACTTTATTTCATTATTCCAGAACAAACAAAGACCTCCACTCCTACCAGAGGAGCTAACAGCAAAGGAACAATCATAACCTAGAGTATTTTTTAGAGCTTCTGCTTTTTCTGCACTAATCTGAGTTTCAAGTATGCAAAGGACTCTAGGGGCAAACTTTTTCGCGAAATCGCATAGCTCGTGAACTGTCTAGGCGTTGCCAATCTCACGACAGTTCTAGGAGAGGAGATTCATTGTGCCCGGCGGCACTCCTCGGGGGAGCCCGCCAATTGTGCATCATCTTTAGTTGTTGTAGTTGTTGAGGTCGAACCTCTAACACCAGGTCCATCAATCTGCTTCATCTTTTCCTTGTTCTCACTGCCTGGCTCCTTCCTGATTCTCTTGTGTTCTTTGCATGGAGAGACATACACAGGCGACAGCGGGGGGATGCCGGCAAGGCTGTTACAGCCACCATCGCCAGAGGATTCACATCCACTGGTTCCTACATTGTTACAGATGGGCTAGGACCTGAATTGTTATCCACAGAAGCACGCTTGTTTGATTGTTGTCCCTCCATCGCCACCAGTTCATTGTTCCTTTCTTCTCGAGCCACATCCTCCTTCTCAACCTCATCAGCTCTTCTGTCATCCGCGTGCCCTGGGTTTTGGTGTTGGGCATTAAACCTCTAGCTCTGGTTAGGGTTTTAGGTGCCCTTTCCCCTACCTCTACCTCTCCCTCCCCCCATAGATTGTCTTGCTTGGGGCCAGCTATCCCTCTCCCGATATGGCCAGCTTTGAAGGCATCCGCAAGCACAAACTCCCCCCACTGAAAGGATGATATGTCGTGCTCGTTGTCTCCACATTCCTCATACCAGTGCCCAAACTCCCCACAATTAAAATAGAAGGTTGGAAGATTTTCATACTTCACTTGATATCTAACTCTTTCCACTCCCTTCTTCCCAGTGACAAAGCATTTTATCTTTCCATTTATATCGATCTTGAATTTAACTCAAACAAATTCTCCAAAATAGCCCGCTGGTAGCCTAAGCTGAACTTCTTCAACCTCTCCAATGCGAGCGGCCATCCCTCGTATTGCCTGCTCAATCAGGAAGTTGTCTGGTAGGCGGTGAATCTACGCGCACACCGTCAATGTTTCCAGAGGGATGGATTCGGGCTTCTTGAACCCGTCGTACTCCTACATGATCATTGCCTGTCCCCTGAAGAGCCATGGACCTTCAAACATGGCCTTGATCCAATCCGCTAGACACCCGAATTGCGCCGTGAACAGGTTGTCGTTCACTCTCCTCCAAACCAGCGGTCTAGCCAGGTTCCATGCCGCGCGCATGTCACCATACAGAGCGCACGGGCTAAAAGTTTTGGGTGTGTGAACCCTAGCAATCGCCAACCACTTGGCCGGCGCCAATAGATCTAGAAGCTCATCCTCCCATACGAAGTCATCTTCTTCTTCTTCTTCCTGCAAGTTCAACCGGGCCAGCAGGTCGTCCGTACTCTCCTTGGCCCCCCTCCTCTGTGATCCTCCAGGTTCGCTTGCCATCACCCCCTCGATCTGATCGCTAGAGCTGCAAACCCTAGCTTGCGTCATTAGAGAACTCGCGATCGCTCCAACAGCCAAGGCCGGGTAGAGTCGCGAGGGACTCCCCTTGATCAGCCCGAGCCGGGGAGCGAGAACGGTAAAGATCCGTCGTGGATTAGATGAGAAATTCCGGTGACGCCGCCGGAAGCAAGAAAAACCCTAGGTAGTCGCTAGGGGAGAGAAAAGTCACTTGCACCGAGTAGGAGGTCCCAGGCTGCATCCCGCTTGTTGCAATATATTTTAGTGATTTCCATATCTGTCATACTAACACATGGGGCCCATATTTATAATTTGAGGTGTCTCTCTACCTAATAAAATAAAATATGAGGTGCTTTTGTAAAAAAAAGTCACTCGACCGGTTCCTGCCACTGACATGTGGGCCGCTGCCATGCTGGCACAACAAGCAGGCAGTGTGTACGTCTGGATACGCTAGGAGGAACCGTATTTGCACGTCCGGACAAGTTCGAGCACCACTTTTATGTATTTTACAACTTTAGACACCAAACTGACCATACAGAATAAGTTAAGGCACCTGTGGTGTATTTAACTCATAAAGAAATTATAGAATTCTCGATCACAAAAGTTCACCCACCAGCTTGTCTCCGTGGGCTTTATCCAGGGACCCTCATAATTTTGAAAGTTTTTTCTGGTTTAATATGGGCTCACACAAAAAATTAAGTTCACACTCATGTTGCTTATATACCCAATTCCTTTCGGTAGAAGTGTTCAAACAACAAGGCTTGTCATATTTTACGTACTGCCAAGCCTCCAGCTAAAAGAAAAAGACATCAATTTTGCAACGTAAATAAATACTTAATTTGCGCAAGTGTATGGAAATCAAACATTAGATCAGCAAACACAATGCAATTATTTTTTAGAAGCATGTGCAAATTGTACGAAAATAAATACCGTTGTTTAGCAAACACAATGCAATTATTTTTGAGAAACACATAATCCTAGTATATTCTCGGTGAACCGTTGTTATTTTGTTCCATCATAATTTATCTTCACTGTCGTGTTAGTGCCGCACCGTTCTATCGTAGTATTTTCTAGTTGATCCGCTATTCCTTTTGAATAGGTATAAATCATATCTGCTCTATTTATCCTTTTTTGTTCAGAGCATTGCAGCATCCCCAAATCTTCGGGCCAATGCAATATCTCCTCACATGTAAATTTCCTTTGTTTATAATTTGAAAGGCCAATATGCAATGCAATATCTCCTCACATGTAAATTGTCTTTCTCTATAATTTAATACCCAAGGCAGCCTTCAATTCCTTCCTTTAATAAACAAGGATCAACTCTTTCCTTTAATAGACCACCATAAATTATTTCCTTCAATAGACACAACCCTCAATTCCTTCCTTTTATACCCAAAATCTGGAAATTCATCTTTACTTTCTTTTGTTCATATTCAGCCCTCAATTCCTTCCTTTAATAGACAACCATCAATTATGTCCTTCAATAGACAGCCATCAATTCATCTCGCGGTCTTTTCTTATGTGTCTTGCTGATTACATGACACTTGCTACCATATATAAACTGGTAGGATTCGGTCTAAAGGAACAATGTGGGATTATTTAACATCAAATATGGATGTCTAGTTGGTTGCTGGAACCTTTCGTCAGGACACAAAGTCACGAGTTCGATACCGTCGGGGGTTTTGTTTTCCTCACATTGTCCGTGGCCCAGAAAAGGCCTAAAAGTGTAGCGAGGGTGTTGATTAGGCCCAGCCGTGGCCCAAGACGAAAATTTCCCTTCGAATGTTTCGCTCGGATCTACTTGTCGTATGTTCATTCAAAGCCGAACCTTGGTTTTTTCAGAGCCGGGCCATAGTTCGCATGGCTAGCCAAGCCCTCTCACATGTAGGAGATCCAGGTTCGAGTTCAGCGCCCAAAAATTATTGCATTGGTGGGTAATTAGTACGTAAAGATTCAAACTGAAAGCATAAATTCATGGGAAGAAGCGTATTGTGACGGTGAACCCACGTAGTCAATCCGTGATTTATTATTAGGGAAATATTCCAGATACATTCCAGAAATCTAACACAATGTAAAATTAGAAATCAATGTACCGTCGGGAGACATGAAAATGATTTGTTGGAATTGCTGAGGTTTGGGTCGACCTCAGACAATCCAAGAGCTTGTGTGCTTCACAAAAGACACATTGACCCAAAAAACATATGCACTGGTGGGGAGATGAAGATGAAAAGAAGCATATGCACTGGTTTGCTTGGTGGAAAATGTGTGTGCCCAAAAAATGAGGAGGGATGGGATTTAGAGATTTGCACTGTTTTAATATGGCTATGTTAGCAAAGCAATGTCGGAGACTCTTATCAGAACCAGATTCTCTCCGTGCTAAAGTTCTGGGAGCAAAATATTTCCCCGATGGAGATATTCTAAATTGCCAAATAAAAAAGGGGAGCTCCTACACTTGGCAAAGTCTATGGGGAGGAATCCAAACTTTTTAAAAAGGACACATTTGGCGGGTTGGTGATGGCTCTTAGATAAATATATGGGACAATCCCTGGGTTCCGAGTGGCCCTAACAGGAAAGTTATGACCCGGAGAGGTAATATCATTATCATTAAAGTCTCTGAACTTATTGATGCTAAAAGTAGGAAGTGGGATGAACAACTTATCAGAGATATATTTTGGCCCATTGATGCTCAACGAATATTAAAAACTCCATTGGCCATTGGTATGATGGAAGACTTTGTGTCGTGGCACCTTAATAGGAACGAGATCTTCTCTATCAGATCGGCGTACCATCAAGAATGGGATCACCAACATGGACTAAAGTTGAGGCAAACAAACTCTGACTCCTCAAGTAACAGTCCAGTTTGGGGGATCATTTGGAAGTTAAGTGTGCCATCAAAAGTAAAAAAAAATCTGCTGGAAAGCATTGTTTGGTGCAATTCCATGCATGGGGGTGCTTGCAAATAGACACATCAGCACATCCTCCTAGTGTCCTATATGCAGCTTGGACCATGAGAGCATGAGCATGCACTCTTCACCTACCCACGTGCACATGACGTGTGGCGCATCTTGGGTCTTAAGGATTTTATCAACAACCTGGGACGGCTTGACCGATAGGATACCTCACTAACGGTTGACGTCCTCCTTGCGCCAAGCACCCAAGGCCTGGTCCTAACTGACGTCAGCTGGAACGATCTGGTTGCTACTACGACATGTATCTTTGGTGGGAACGACGTCACTTTATACACGGCGAGCCACTCCAGGAACCAGAGCGATCAACACTGACCATCTCCACGCCAGTGAAGAATTTTTCATGATCCAGGAAAGGTAGCCAATGCATCATGAGGCATGGATGGATGAAATCGAATGAAGGTTATGTCAAGTTAAATGTCGATGCCGCGTTTTACAGCGATAGTGGTATTGGTGGGACTGGGGCAGTAATCCGAGATGTTAATGGCTTCTTCATCACGGCGTCGAGCAACGACCTACAATGGGTAGAAGACGCAGCTACTGCGGAGGCTCGAGCTCTCAAGGATGGCCTGATTTTGGCGTGTACCATTGGCTGCCAAAACGTGATTCTTGAGGCTGATTGTATGGAGGTGATCGACGTAATGCTCATGGGGGCAACTCGCTAGGACAGGCAGCAGCCATCTATGAAGAATTTTCTTTCCTTAGTCAAAATTTTTCTTCTATTACTTTTAATCATTGTCCTAGAGAGGCCAATATGGCGGCAGACATTTTAGCTAGCAAGGCAGAGTGTGATCGATCCATTGTTTGGCAATTGGAGCCTCTAGATTTTCTTGTCGATGTTTTGGCAAACGATGTATCCATATTTGAGCATGAAATATAAAACACCATTACGGCGTATTACCATAAAAAAGACACATCAACCCAATGTTATCTTTCTTTCCAAAACAAGGCAAAATAAAGAATATGTTGAGAGTTTGCGTTATCGCTTAAGTACGAAAAATGTTTTTAGTGTGTCTATGGGAGGCAAAGGAGGTGGACCAGCGGTCTTTTTGGATGGTCTTTACCCTTCTGAGTTGAAAAAATATGGAGAACACTTCATTGACATGTATATTTGTAATGGTGTTGGAACTAAATGGAGAAACATTTTTTGTCTATGTGGAACCAAAAGTGAGCCAAAGGTGTGTGATGTGGGATCTGTTAAGGTGAATTAAACCGCTTGGGTCTGGCCGTGGTTTTGTGGTTGGTGATTTTAACGAGGCAATGTGGGAGAATTAGCACCTTTCTTGGAACAAGCGTTCACACAAACATTATGGCTAATTTTCATGAGATTCTCTTTGGATGCAATTTATTTGATTTGGGTTTTCATGGAGTTCCTTGAACTTATAGTAATAAGAAGGAAGGTAATAAAAATGTGAAAATACAGCTTGATCAAGCGGTAGCATGCCCTCAGCGGTCTTCTATTTTTCCTGACCGCAAGGTTTTACATATTACCAGCTCTAGATCTTCCCCGAGTTAAGACCTTTTCAAGGTTCTTTGGTAACTTTATTGAGAGCTTGACACCATCAACCAGAGAACCAGTGGCAGGTTGTGGAGCAATAGCAATCTGCCCAATATTTGAAGATAGTGAGTCCAGACCCGCCAGGTAAAGGCACATGACACGATGACGTGCCGAACTGACTCCTCATTTTGGTCGCACAAGGGACAAGCAGCCAGGGTAAGGCAATGTCCTTTTGGTCCGGCGGTCCGCCGACCAACATTGATTATTGATGACGAGTTAAAAATGTTTTTAAATACATTTCACATAAAACAATATGGTTCCATTGCACCTCCAAAGATGTTTCATACACAACCGTTTCGACGACAATATCCAGCCTTATATGTCATTAATTGTTAACATTTGTTTGTTTTAAACAGTTACGTTGAACGTGAACACGAAAGAGATTAATGAATATTGTAAAATTCTTAATATTATCATACACATTTGCTAAATAGAGGAGAAACTAGAGAAAAAATTCCATCATTCAATTTTCCACCAAATGCCATCAATCATAAAACTACATCCATTAATCACTACACATTTGCACCATATAAATCAGCATATAATTTACCAAACACATTCTCAATTTGTACCATTCTCAATTGCTAAACAGACAGAAAAAGAAATAGAGGAGAAAAGAGAGGAATGGGACAAGAGAGAGAGAGAGAGAGAGGAGAAGGCGGGAATGGAGAGGATGTCACCTGCAACGGCGTGCCAAGCTCAGGAGGACGAGACTGGGCGACCGTGTTAGGAGCTTAATACGTCTCCAACGTATCAATAATTTTTGATTGTTCCATGCCGTTTTATTATCAATCTTGGATGATTTATAACCATTTTATATCATTTTTGGTACTAACCTATTGACATAGTGCCAAGTGCCAGTTGCTGTTTTTCCATGTTTTTTACATCGCAGAAAATCAATATCAAACTGAGTCCAAATGCCACGAAACATTACGGAGATTTTTGATGGACCATATGGAAGATATTGGGCCTTGGTTGCACCTAGGGGGAGTCTCGAGGAGGGGACAACCCACCAGGGCGCGCTAGAAGGCCCTGACGCGCCCTGGTGGGTTGTGCCCACCTCAGGTGTCCCCCGGACCGCCTCTTTGCTCTATAAATACCCCAAAAATCCCAGAACCCTAGGGGAGTCGACGGAATATTCTCCAGCCGCCGCAGAGTACAGAACCACCAGATCCAATCTAGACACCATCACACAGGGGTTCGCCACTTCCATTGGTGCCTCTCTGATAATGCATGAGTAGTTCTTTGTAGACCTTCGGGTTCGTAGTTAGTAGCTAGATGGCTTCATCTCTCTCTCTTGATTCTCGATACAATGGTCTCTTGGAGATCCATATGATGTAACTCTTTTGCGGTGTGTTTGTTGGGATCGATGAACTTTGCGTTTATGATCAGATCTATCTTTTTATATCCACGAAAGTATTTGAGTTTCTTTGATCTCTTTTATGCATGATCTCTTATAGCCTCGTATTTCTTCTCCGATATTTGGGTTTTGTTTGGCCAACTTGATCTATTTATCTTGCAATGGGAAGAGGTGCTCGGTAGTGGGTTCGATCTTACGGTGCTTGATCCCAGTGACAGGAAGGGAACCGACACGTATGTATCGTTGCTACTAAGGATGAAAAGATGGGATCTATATCTACCGCCATAGATAAATGGATCTCGTCTACATCATGTCATCGTTCTTATTGCATTACTCCATTTTTCCATGAAATTAATACACTAGATGCATGCTGGATAGCGGTCGATGTGTGGTGTAATAGTAGTAGATGCAGGCAGGAGTCGGTCTACTAATCTTGGACGTGATGCCTATGTAATGATCATTGCCTGGATATCATCATAATTATTTGAGGTTCTATCAATTGCCCAACAGTAATTTGTTTACCCACCGTTTGCTATTTTTCTCGAGAGAAGCCACTAGTGAAACCTACAGCCCCCGGGTCTTCTTTCACATATATATGCCTTTGTGACCTACTTTTTATTTGGTTTTATTTTCAGATCTATTAAACCAAAAACCCAAAAATACCTTGCTGCAATTTATTTTATTTGGCATTCGATCTATCAATATTTACAACTTTGTCCCGTCAACACGCCATTTCTGGCGCCGTTATCCGAAAGGGATTGACAACCCCTTTAACACGTTGGGTTGCGAGTGGTTGTTATTTGTGTGCAGGGGCTGTTTATGTTGTGTTGCTTGGTTCTCCTACTGGTTCGATAACCTTGGTTTCATATCTGAGGGAAATACCTACCGCCGCTGTGTTGCATCATCCCTTCCTCTTTGGGGAAATACTGACGTAGCTTCAAGTGACATCAAAAGGAATTTCTGGCGCTATTGCCAGGGAGGATCTTCATCATAACTAGGCTCCTAATCACAAATCTCATCTCCTTAAAATTTACATTATTTGCCATTTGCCTCTCATTTTCCTCTCCCCCACTTCACAAAAATTTGCCATTTTATTCACCTCTCCTTTTCTGTTCGCCGTTTTCTTACCGGATCTATTTTTGTGTGTGAGATCTTGTTTGCCGTTATGGGTAATTCCTCCTCTATTGCTTCTACTCCCGAGAACAAGGTTCTCAACTTTAAACAAAGGGGAGGAGAAAGTTTAAAAGATGCTTGGTATAGAATTTGCAATGCTCACAATAGATCTATCCATAAGCAATCTACCATTGTGCTTCTGCGTTGTTTATATGTTGGCATCACCACTTGGTATAGTTTCGTGTTTGATACGATTATCGGTGGAAATTTCTTAATGAGTCCTTCTTTTGATGCTCTTAATGATATGGGAAATTTAGTGGGCTCACCACCTCTTATGGTTAATGAAACAATTTTGACTCTTGAGCATGTTATGGAAAGACTAGACGCTATAAATAAATGCTCACTAAAGATCATATGGAAATTATACATAAAAAGATGCATAATTTTTCTACTAATCTTGGGTCAAAAGCGGGCGATATTTTTAAGTTGTTAAAAGAGAGGGGTACCTTAATCCATGAAATAATAGAAGAAAGTTCGTCTCGGATCAATAAATTGGAGGAAAACTTTAGTAATCTAAGCATGACTTTTACTACCACTAAAATTATTGAGGAAACTCCCGTAAAGAGTAGGAGATCCAGAAACAAGGGTGCAACTTCTAGTGATAGCAATAAAGAAGATCTTAAGATGATTAGTATCCACCCTGATTTTGTTGAAGTGATAAGAGATCCTTTTTGCAAGAATGAAATCTTTAAATTTACTCCTAGAAGTATTGCTATTGAAAGTCTTTATGTTAAATCTTTGAAGGAATCTAAGTGTTTGATTGAAGAGTTGGACAAAGATGACAAAACTTAGATCCTCGCTTTATGCCTAGCTAAGGGCGTAAAACTATAGCGCTTGTTGGGAGGCAACCCAATGAATAAAATTTATTTTTCCTTTTTGTTTCCTGTTTTTGTGTGTTAGCACAATTATTCTACTGATATGATTGTATTTTTTGTGTTTTAATTAGTGTTTATGCCAAGTAAAGCCTTTAGGATCTTCTTGGGCAATAGTTGTTTGATCTTGCTGGAAAAAAAACGTTTATGCTTACTAAATTAATTTTCATTTTTTTACCAGAGAGGATAAAATACCCATTCCAATTTCAGTAGATCAATATACAAATTTATCAGGTCATCCTAATTTTTCAGAGTTTTTGGAGTTACAGAAGTATTTGAAATAGTCAAATTGCTACAGACTGTTCTGTTTTGACAGATTCTGTTTTCTTTGTGTTGTGTGCTTATTTTGATGGCTCTATGGTTTTCTTTGATGAGTTTTTGTCATAGAAAAGTTGGAATACGTAGATATAATACAAAAACAAAATATGAATTGATTTGATACAGGACTTAAAGTAGTGATTTATTATTCTTATACTAACGGATCTCACGAAGGCTTTCTTGAGCTTTGGGTGATTGAAGTTTCCAAGTTTTGGGTTATCTTACGATGGATGAAAGAAGGATGTAAGAGCCTAAGCTTGGGGATTCCTTGGCATACCAAGCTATTATCCAAGAATGAGCAACCAACTAAGCTTGGGGATGCCCCCGAGTGGCATCCCTGCTTTCTTCCAACAACTATCGGTATTTTCCTCGAGACTATATTTTTATTCGTCACATGATATGTATTTTTCTTGGAGCGTCTTGTATGATATGTGTCTTTGCTTGTTTTATTTTGTGTTCTAGGTCATCATTCCTTGCTGGACACACCTATTTGAGAGAGCCAAAATTATGTCATGACTTGTTAGAATTGCTATCTATGCTTCACTTAAATCTTTTATGAGCTAGGACTTGCTCTAGTGCTTCACTTATATATTTTCGAGTATGGTGTGCTTTTTTATTTTTGAAGAAATGCTCTCTTGCTTCACTTAGATTTATCTGAGAGTTAGTAAAAATTTGAAGAAATTCTCTGTTGCTTCACTTAAATCATTTTGAGAGAAAGAAAATTTGTTATGCTCATGATCTTCACTTATATTTGTTTGAGCTTATGAAAAGCAACACATGAAAATTAGTCACAAAGTGATAGATATCCAAGAAGGGTAAAGAAAAAAAAGAGAAAAAAATGTCATGAAGATCGTTGGACAAAATAAGCTTGATTCTTAGTAATAGTTTTGAGATATGATGATGTGATATGTGAGTCATCTTGATGAGTAATTATGCTTTAGTAAGAATATTGGTGTTAAAATTTGTGATTCCCTATGCATGCACGAATGTCAATAATCATGCAATGAAAATTATATCCTACTTGTGGTGCATTATTCAGTGTTAATTATGCTTAATGCTTGCGTATGAGATTATTCGTTTCTTGATTGGTCGCTTCCCAATCTTTTGCTAGCCTTCATTGTGCACTAAGTATGACCTCTACTTGTGCATCCAAAATCCTTTAAACCAGTTTTGCCACATGAGTCCACTATATCTACCTATATGCGGTATTCTTTTGCCGTTCTAAGCAAATTTGCATGTGCCATCTCTAATTTTTAAAATAAACTTCTCTTTTGTGTGTTTGTTTCGCCCGCGGAGCGGTGAGGGGTGGCTAATATTTTCCATGCTAGATGTGTTATTCTCAAGATGAGTGTTTATTCACTTGTCATTGCACGAGAGTAAGGCAAAGGTATTAGGGATGCCCAGTCCCAAAATGCAAAAACAAATGAATTTACTTTATGTTGTCAAATAATAAATTCCTTGGAAAGTGTTGGTATGGAGGGCACCCGTGGATACGGCTAGCCATGGAAAGTGAAAGTTATGGTGGAAAAAGGAATAAACTTTATTTTCTATTTGGGAACCGCCTATGATATATCTATGCACGGAAAGTATTGGGAACTCTAAGTCGTTTTCGTTGGTGGGATGGATACACCTCCCAAAATGTTTTTATCTCAAATTTTTTGCTTTGAGCTCTGGCACCTCTACAAATCCCTACTTCCCTCTGCGAAGGGCCTTTCTTTTACTTTATGCAATTTTTATTTTGAGTCTCCATCTTCTCTTATAAAAGCACCAACTAGGAGGCAATATGATCATGCTTAAGTATTGGATGTAGTTAATATTCGAGTGTGTTTCATGAATGGATCAATGTATGAGCATGACGGGCTAGGGATAACTTATTTTAGCGTTGATATTTTGAAAGACATGGCTGCTTGTTGATATGCTTGAGTATCTAAATTATTATATCAAAACTAGAATATTGCTTTGAATCATATGAAAGTCCAAATGTCCACGCTATAAAGAAAAGAATATGATATGACATGATGAACAACACTCCACATCAAAAATTCTGTTTTTATCACTTACCTACTCGAGGACGAGTAGGAGTTAAGCTTGGGGACGCTGATACGTCTCCAACGTATCTATAATTTTTTATTGTTCCATGCTGTTTTATTATCAGTCTTGGATGTTATATAATCATTTTATAGCCATTTTATATCATTTTTTGGTACTAACCTATTGACATGGTGCCAAGTGCCAGTTGCTGTTTTATCCATGTTTTTTACATCACAGAAAATCAATATCAAACGGAGTCCAAATGCCACGAAACTTAAAGGAGATATTTTATGGACCAGATGGAAGATATTGGGCCCTGGTTGCACTGGGGTGGTCCTGAGGAGGGGACATCCCACCAGGGCGCGCCAGGAGGCCCTGGCGCGCCCTGGTGGGTTGTGCCCACCTCGGGTGCCCCCCGAACTGCCTCTTTGCTCTATAAATACCCCGAAAATCCGAAAACCCTAGGGGAGTCGACGAAATATTTATCCAGCCGCCGCAGAGTCCAGAACCACCAAATCCAATCTAGACACCATCACGGATGGGTTCACCACTTCCATTGGTGCCTCTCCGATGATGCATGGGTAGTTCTTTGTAGACCTTTAGGTCCGTAGTTAGTAGCTAGATGGCTTCATCTATCTATCTCTTGACTCTCAATACAATGGTCTCTTGGAGATCCATATGATGCAACTCATTTGCGGTATGTTTGTTGGGATCGATGAACTTTGAGTTTATGATCAGATCTATCTTTTTATATCCATGAAAGTATTTGAGTTTCTTTGATCTATTTTATGCATGATCTCTTATAGCCTCGCATTTCTTCTCCGATATTTGGGTTTTGTTTGGCCAACTTGATCTATTTATCTTGCAATGGAAAGACGTGCCCGGTAGTGGGTTCGATCTTACGGTGCTTGATCCCAGTGAAAGAAAGGGAACCGACACGTATGTATCGTTGCCACTAAGGAAATAAGATGGGATCTATATCTACCGCCATAGATAAACGGATCTTGTCTACACCATGTCATCGTTCTTATTACATTACTCCATTTTTCCATGAACTTAATACACTAGATGCATGCTGGATAGCGGTCGATGTGTGGAGTAATAGTAGTAGATGCAGGCAGGAGTCGGTCTACTAATCTTGGATGTGATGCCTATGTAATGATCATTGCCTGGATATCCTCATAATTATTTGAGGTTCTATCAATTGCCCAATAGTAATTTGTTTACCGATCGTTTGCTATTTTTCTCGAGAGAAGCCACTAGTGAAACCTACGGCCCTCGGGTCTTCTTTCTTATATATTTGCCTTTGCGGTCTACTTTTTATTTGCTTTTATTTTTAGATCTATTAAACCAAAAACCCAAAAATATATTGCTGCAATTTATTTTATTTGGCGTTCGATCTATCAATATTTACAACTTTCTCCCGTCAACACGCCATTTCTGGCGCCGTTACCCGAAAGGGATTGACAACCCCTTTAAAACGTCAGGTTGCGAGTGGTTGTTATTTGTGTGTAGGGGCTGTTCACGTTGTGTTTCTTGGTTCTCCTACTGGTTCGATAACCTTGGTTTCATATCGGAGGGAAATATCTTCTGCCGCTGTGCTGCATCATCCCTTCGTCTTTGGGGAAATACCAACGTAGCTTCAAGCGATGTTAGAGCCTGATCTGGATTCTGTTTATGTCTCACAGGGTAGCTTACAGGAGTCGCTCTGTCTTACAAAAGGAGAAGAAGAAAGTAAAAGGAACTGAGCAGTGTCGTGTCGTTCGCTTAATCCTCCAGGGATGCTGATCGAGACGCTCCTCGACCCTTTAAGTAGAGCCCACCCATTATGGCCCCACAAACATGCGGTTCGGTTGGTGGATCCGATGTGGCCTGGACGTGACGCGCCCCTGCCCTTGATTGGTCGAGATCGACCCATCTGTCGCCATGTTGTCATTCTCGGAATTGGCCATGCTCCTATGAACGGGGATGTGATTGTATTTGGGTCGCTGACATCCCCTGCTCCTTGAGAGCAAGCTTGTCCCCAAGCTGCTACAACCGAATATCGCCCCGTGAGTGCTAGAGCATCTTCCCACGAGGCATCCAACACTTCTAAATCTGACCAGCGCACCAAATACTGCTCATGACATCCAACTGGGGTTTGCTTCCAGCGTTTGTCCAAGACCTCAACAAGAGACAAATCTGACGAACGAGGTACATGTAGAGTAGCCGAAGCTTCTATACCTGGGGCAAGTACCTGACGCAGCTGAGATACATGAAAGACCGGGTGCACCCATGATTCGTGTGGCAGCGCCAGCTCACACGCCACCGAATTGATCTTTCGGGGCACCTTGAACGGCCCAAAATACCTGAATGTCAGCTTGTGGTTGGCTCGATGATGCACCGATGATTGCACATATGGCTGCAACTTGACATATACGGCGTCGCCCGTATTGAATTCTCTATCAGATCATTTCTTCTTTTGCTTGAACCTTCATAATGTGACGTACCCTGTGCAAATATTGACACAAGACTTGCTGCACAGTTTGGCGCTCTTCAAGCCAGTCTTTCAGTGTTGGAAGTTTGCATACTGAGGCCGCTTCAATACTCCAGTGCCTTGGCTCGTGCCCGTATAGTGCTTGGAACGGTGACATGTCCAGTGCAGAGTGGTGGCTGGAATTGTACCAGAACTCGGCCAGGGACAGGAACTGGCTCCAGTGATTTGGGCACGCATGAATGAAGCACCGTAAATAGATCTTGATGCATTGATTGACCCGTTCAGATTGCCCGTCCGTCCGCGGGTGATATGGAGTGCTCATCTTGAGTTCATACCCGATGCACGCAAACAATTCTCGCCAAAATTTACTCGTGAATACTGTGTCTCTGTCCGAAATGATGGCCTTGGGCAAACCATAGAGTTTGTACACGTTATCCAAATATGCTTGAGCTACTCTGGCTATAGTGAATGGGTGCTGAAGTAGCAGGAAATATGCATAGCATGTGAATTTGTCGACCACCACCAAAATGCAATTTGCCTTGCCTGATTGTGGAAGGCCATCTATGAAGTCCATTGTCACAACTTGCCAATGGCCTTATGGCAGTGGAATTGGTTCCACTAAACCTAGGTACTTAACCCTGTCTGGTTTGGCTTGCTGACAGGTTGAGCACCCCTGCACGTACTGTCGTATGTCTTGCTTCATTTTGGGCCAAGCAAAGAGCCGACGAAGACGCTGGTATGTCACTGGGAAACCAGAGTGTCCACCCACCGTGCTATCATGGAAACCTTTCAACATAGTTTGCTGGAGTGCCGGAGAACCTCCCAGCCATAGTCGTTGTCAGAAATACAACAATCCATCTGCGACAGGGAAACATCCCTTTGGATCTGCATGCTTTGCGAATTGGTCAAGTAATTTGTGAGCATGTGGGTTCGCCTGGTAGCTGGACCTGATGTCATCTATCCACGTAGGTTGGAAGACTGAAATTGCCATGGACTGTTCCTGCTCAGGCTGTCGTCGCGACAAGGCATCTGATGCGTTGTTCGTGGCTCCTTGTCTATGACAAATCTTATAATGCAACCCCAAGAGCTTAGTGAATGCTTTTTGCTGCCACACTGTCGACAGCCTCTGATCATCAAGATGCACCAAACTGCATTGATCGGTCCTTATCAAGAATTCATCATGATGTAAGTAGGGGCGCCATTGTTCCATTGCCATGAGTATAGCTAGGCATTCCTTCTCATAAGTGGATAAACCTCTGTGTTTAGGTGCCAAGGGCTTGCTCATATATGCTATCGGATGTCTTGCTTGCTGTAACACTACCCTAACTCCATAATCATATGCGTCCGGGTCGATGACAAATTGTTTGGAGAAATTTGGTAGGTGCAGAACAGGTGCTGAAATTAGGCTCTATTGCAGTAACTCGAACGGTTTTTTAGTTTTCACAGTCCGGACAAACAGATGATTCTTGTTCAGCAAATTGAAGAGTGGTCTTGCAATGATGCCAAAATGCTTGACGAATTTCCTGTAGTAGCTAGCCAAACTTAGGAAGCTGCGCACCTCCTTACTATTGTGAGGGACAGGCCACTTCTTGATCGTTTCGATCTTCTCTGGATCTATGGAGATGCCTTGTTTGGTAATAAGATAGCCCAGGTAAGCGATTTGTCACTGACCAAAAGCACATTTGGATTGCTTGACTTGCCAATGGTCCCTTTTGAGCAGTTGTAGCACTTCACGAAGATATCAACATGTTGTTTCAATGTTTTACTGAAATCCAATATGTCGTCAAAGAATAGTATGACGCAGTGCAGTAGTGGTCGTAGGGTGCAAGTGATGGCACCAATGAAGGTTGGTGGTGCAGCAGGAAGCCCAAAGGACATGACCAGATACTCCCAATGGCTTGAATGGGTCGTAAAGGTTGTCTTGTACTCCTCCCCCTCTACCAACCATATCTGGTGGTACCCGGTGCGCATATCCAATTTAGAGAACCAACGTGCTCCAACCAATTCATCCAGCAATTCACCGATGATGGGAACTGGGTACATGCTGACGATCGTCATTGCATTCAGACATTTATAGTCCACGCATAGCCTCCATGTACCATCCTTTTTCACCAGCAGAGCGGGCGATGAGAATGGGCTCCAACTTTCCCTGATGATGCCTGCATCGAGCAACTCTTTAACTTGATGCTTGATTTCATTTTTGAGCTCCAGTTTATGCCTATAAGGGCGTTGATTGACAGATTGAGCCCCCTCCGTAAGCAGAATTATGTGATCGCAAGCACACCTGGGTGGAAGTCCTTTTGGTTCCTCGAAGACATCTGTGTATTGCTCCAAAACTCTGAGAATCTCCACTGGAGTGGCTTCCTCTTGTAAGCCTTCTTCATTCATAGCATTCAGGTGGACCACATATGCTACAGACCCTTGTTTGCAAGCCAATAAGAGTTCTTGAGATGAGATGGCAGAACACTGGTGTTGATTGCTGGAGACTGCTCGTAATTCAACGGAACCTTTTGCGGTTGTAATTTTCATATGTTGCGCCTCCTAATCTATATTCATGGGACTATGCTTCTTAAGCCAGTCCATCCCCAAGATAGCGCCATAGGCCCCAAGTGAAAGGATCTTGAAATCTATGACAAACTCATGACCCTGAGATGTCCATTGACAGTGTGGAATGAAACTGTCATAGTTCAGTATTGCCCCATCGGCCACCTTAACTCTGCGGGCCTTGGGCAACTTGCACACTCCTGACAACTTGGCAGCCAATTGGTGGTTGACAAATGATGAAGAGCTGCCTGAATCAACTAGCAACGACATCTCCTCCCCCTGAATCCATGCGTGCAGTTGCATCACCCCTGGTCCATCAGATCCATCGACCACTTGCTTGCAAATGGTGCAGAGATTATCTTCCTCAAGCTCAGGTACCACTAAATTGTTGTTATTCAACACCTCTTCTGCTGCAAACAGCTCCAAGAGCTCCTCCACTACGTGCATCTGCACAAATGAGGGACATGTGTGATCTTTGCCCCACCTTTCGCCACACTTAAAACAGAGACCTCGGACGCATCTGAAAGAGCGCAGTACTGCTATCTTACTGCCTTCTGCCCCTGCTCTGGCAGCCTCTGTACTCCGGTGATCTTCCACTTTAGTTGCAGGTGCGGTTAGCCTTGTAGTGCTCAATGGAAACTTTGGTGTACTGCCCCCCATGAAATGAGGCACCAGCGAGCTGTTGGGGACTGTACGCAAGACGGTCTCCCCATCTGTGACCTCCTCCTAAAGCAAAGCGAGCGAGCATGCCGTGTCGAGATCCGGTGGCCTTTGAATGAGCACCACGGCTCGTATGTCCGCCCGCGGACCCTCAATGAATCGTGTAAGAAAGAAATAAGCGTGCATCAGTTCCGAATAAGAAATCATATGATTCATCAAAGTTTCAAATCGTTCTATGAAATCTGCAACAAACATTGTCTGACGAATAGCATAAAACTGTCCAATGAGTAACTGATGTTTGTCCCGCCCGAATCGAGTGCACAACAGGGTTGTGAACGATTCCCACGCAAGACCCACGATCTTGTGTTGCACTGACTGCAGCCAAATGGCAGCCGGACCAGAGAAATTTAGAATTGCCATAGGTACCCAATATGATTCCTGGACTGCAAACATGTGAAAGTACTACTCCGCAAGCGTTTTCTAGAGTTATGGGTTCTCGCCTGCAAAATAGGAAAATGAAATCAGCGGTGGTGCTTGCCCCATGGCCGCAAGAACTTGCAAGGATAACAGAGAGGTACTCGATGATGAAATCAGGGGCCATACCCGTGACCGGGGAAGCCGGCGGTGACTCGGGGGTCACCGTCGTGAAGGAAATATGCCCTAGAGGCAATAATAAAGTTGTTATTTATATTTCCTTATATCATGATAAATGTTTATTATTCATGCTAGAATTGTATTAACCGGAAACTTAGTACATGTGTGAATACATAGACAAAATAAAGTGTCCCTGGTATGCCTCTACTTGACTAGCTCGTTAATCAAAGATGGTTAAGTTTCCTGACCGTACACATGTGTTGTCATTTGATGAACGCGATCACATCATTAGGAGAATGATGTGATGGACAAGACCCATCCGTTAGCTTAGCACAATGATCGTTAATTTTTATTGCTATTGCTTTCTTCATGACTTATACATATTCCTTTGACTATGAGATTATGCAACTCCCGAATACCAGAGGAACACCTTGTGTGCTATCAAATGTCATAACATAACTGGGAGATTATAAAGATGCTCTATAGGTGTCTCCAAAGGTATTTGTTGGGTTGGCATAGATCGAGATTAGGATTTGTCACTCCGAGTATTGCAGGGGTATCTCTGGGCCCTCTCGGTAATGCACATCATGATAAGCCTTGCAAGCAATGTGACTTATGAGTTAGTTGTGGGATGATGCATTACAAAACGAGTAAAGAGACTTGCCGGTAACAAGATTGAACTAGGTACGAGGATACCGACGATCAAATCTCAAGCAAGTAACATACCGATAACAAAGGGAATAACATATGTTGTCATTGCGGTTTGACCGATAAAGATTTTTGTAGAATATGTAGGAACCAATATGTGCATCCAGGTTCCGCTTTTGGTTATTGACCAGAGATATGTCTCGGTCATGTCTGCATAGTTCTCGAACCCGTAGGGTCTACATGCTTAACGTTCGATGATGATTTGTATTATGAGTTATGTGTTTTGGTGACCGAAGATTTTTTGGAGTCCCGGATGAGATCACGGACATGACAAGGAGTCTCAAAATGATCGAGAGGTAAAGATTGATATATTGGACGATAGTATTCGGACACCAGAACGGTTCCAGATTGTTTCAGGTATTCTTCGGAGTATCGGGAGGTTACCGGAAACCCCCGGGAAAAGTAATAGGCCACTATGGGCCATAGGTGAGAGAGGAGGCAGCCCACAAGGGGTTCCCCCCATGGGAGTCTGAATTGGACTAGGGGAGGGGGCGGCGCCCCCCTTTCCATCTCCTCCTCTCTCTCCTTTCCCCTTTTCCCCTCCATGAGAAGGAATAAGAGGGGGGACCGAATTCTACTAGGACTGGGAGTCCCAGTAGGACTCGCCCCACTTGGCGCTCCACCTAGGGCCGGCCTCTGATACATCCATTTTGCATCATGCTTTTATATCGATATTTATTGCATTATGGGCTGTTATTACACATTATGTCACAATACTTATGCCTATTCTCTCTTATTTTACAAGGTTTACATGAAGAGGGAGAATGCCGGCAGCTGGAATTCTGGGCTGGAAAAGGAGCAAATATTAGAGACCTATTCTACACAACTCCAAAAGTCCTGAAACTCCATGAAGTCAGTTTCAGAATATAAAAAATATTGGGCGAAGAAAGCACCGGAGGGGGGCCACCCACCGTCCACGAGGGTGGGGGCGCGCCCTACCCCCTGGCGCGCTCCCCTGCCTCGTGGCCCCCTGGCAGTCCTCCGGTGCCCATCTTTGGCTATATGAAGTCTTTTGCCCTGGAAAAAATCATAAGCAAGCTCTCGGGACTAAACTCCGCCGCCACGAGGCGGAACCAATCTAGGACTCCGGCGGAGCTGTTCTGCTGGGGAAACATCCCTCCGGGAGGGGGAAATCATCACCATCATCATCACCATCGATCCTCTCATCAGGAGGGGCTCAATCTCCATAAACATCTTCACTAGCACCATGTCATCTCAAACCCTAGTTCATCTCTTGTATCCAATCTTTGTATCAAAACCTCATATTGGTACCTGTGAATTGCTAGTAGTGTTGATTACTCCTTGTAGTTGATGCTAGTTGGTTTACTTGGTGGAAGATCATATGTTCAGATCCTTTATGCATATTAATACCCCTCTGATTATGAACATGAATATGATTTGTGAGTAGTTACGTTTGTTCCTGAGGACATGGGAGAAGTCTTGCTATAAGTAGTCATGTGGATGTGGTATTCGTTTGATATTTTGATGAGATGTATGTTGTCTCTCCTCTAGTGGTGTCATGTGAACGTCGACTACATGACACTTCACCATTGTTTGGGCCTAGGGGAAGGCATTGGGAAGTAATAAGTAGATGATGGGTTGCTAGAGTGACAGAAGCTTAAACCCTAGTTTATGCATTGCTTCGTAAGGGGCTGATTTGGATCCATATGCGTCATGCTATGGTTAGGTTTACCTTAATACTTCTTTTGTAGTTGCGGATGCTTGCAAGAGTGGTTAATCATAAGTGGGATGCTTGTCCAAGGAAGGGCAGTACCGAAGCACCGGTCCACCCACATATCAAATTAAAGTACCGAACGCGAATCATATGAGTGTGATGAAAACTAGCTTGACGATAATTCCCATGTGTCCACGGGAGCGCTTTCCTTTATATAAGAGTTTGTCCAGGCTTGTCCTTTGCTACAAAAAGTATTGGGCCATCTTGCTGCACCTTATTTACTTTTATTACTTGTTACTCGTTACAAATTACCTTATCATAAAACTATCAGTTACTGATAATTTCAGTGCTTGCAGAGAATACCTTATTGAAAACTGCTTATCATTTCCTTCTGCTCCTCGTTGGGTTCGACACTCTTACTTATCAAAAGGACTACGACAGATCCCCTATACTTGTGGGTCATCAAGACACTTTTCTGGCGCCGTTGCTGGGGAGTGAAGCACCTTTGGTAGGTGGAATTTGGTATGGAAAAACTTATACAGTGTGCTGAAATTTACTGTCACTTGTTACTATGGAACATAATCATTTGAGGGGCTTGTTCGGGGTATCTTCACCCCGACCAGTAGAGCAAAGAGTTGCTCCTCAACCTACTGAACCTACTAAAAATGTTTATTTTGAAATTCCTTCGGGTATGATAGATAAACTGCTAGCTAATCCTTTTACAGGAGACGGAACATTGCATCCCGATTTGCACCTAATCTATGTGGATGAGATTTGTGGATTATTTAAGCTTGAAGGTATGCCCGAGGATGTTATCAAGAAGAAGGTCTTCCCATTATATTTTAATGGAAAGGCATTGACATGGTTTAGGCTATGTGATGATATGGGATCATGGAACTACAACCGATTGAAATTGGAATTTCATCAAAAGTTTTATCCTATGCATCTGGTTCATCGTGATCATAATTATATATATAATTTTTGGCCTCGCGAAGGAGAAAGCATCGCTCAAGCTTGGGGGAGGCTTAAGTCAATATTATATTCATGCCCTAATCATGAGCTCTCAAGAGAAATTATTATACAAAAAATTTATGATTGGCTTTCTCTCAATAATCGCTCCATGCTTGATACTTCTTGTACTGGTTCTTTTATGATGAATACTATTGGATTCAAATGGGATTTATTAGAAAGAATTAAACGCAACTCTGAAGATTGGGAACTCGACGAAGGTAAGGAGTCAGGTATAACACCTAAGTTTGATTGTGTTAAATCTTTTATGAATACCGATGCATTTCGTGAATTTAGCACTAAATACGGACTTGACTCTAAGATAGTAGCTTCTTTCTATGAATCCTTTGCTACTCATGTTGATCTCCCTAAGGATAAGTGGATTAAATATCATCCTCACATTGAAGTAAAAGTTGTTGAACCTATTAAAGTTGAAGAAAATACTATCACTTATAATGTTGATCATATTGTTCCTACCGCTTATATTAAGAAACCACCTTTCCCTACTAGAATAAAGGATCATGCTAAAGCTTCAACTGTGGTTTGTAAGAGTAATACTAGAACACCTACACCCTCTGAGCAAATTAAAGTTGAACCTAGTATTGCTATGGTTAAAGATCTCTTGGCCGGTAATATTGATGGGCATGTTATTTACTTTTGTGATGAAGCTGCTAGAGTTGCTAGACCCAATACTAAAAATAAACATAGACCTGTTGTAGGCATGCCTGTTATTTCTGTTAAAATAGGAGATCATTGCTATAATGGCTTATGTGATATGGGTGCTAGTGCTAGTGCAATACCTCATTCTTTATATGAAGAAATTATGCATGATATTGCACCTGCTGAGTTAGAAGGTATTGATGTTACAATTAAGCTTGCCAATAGATATACTATTTCACCGGTTGGGATTGGTAGAGATGTTGAAGTCTTGTGTGGGACAGTTAAATATCCTGTTGATTTTCTTATTCTTGGTTCCCCACAAGATGACTTTTGTCCAATTATATTTGGTCGACCCTTCTTGAATATTGTTAATGCTAAGATAGACTGCAAAAGGATATTGTTTCTGTTGGTTTAGGGGATATGTGTCATGATTTTAATTTTGCTAAATTCTGTAGACAACCCCATGATAAAGAATTGCCTAGTAAAGATGAAATTATTGGTCGTGCTTCTATTGCTGTGCCTCCTAATGATCCTTTAGAACAATATTTGCTAGACCATGAAAATGATATGTTTATGAATGAAAGAAGGGAAATAGATGAAGTTTTCTTTAAATAGGGACCTATTTTGAAACACAACTTGCCAGTCGAAATTCTAGGGGATCCTCCTCCACCCAAGGGTGATCCTGTGTTTGAGCTTAAACCATTGCTTGATACTCTTAAATATGCTTATCTTGATGAAAAGAAGATATATCCTGTTATTATTAGTGCTAACCTTTCAGAGCAAGAAGAGGAGAAATTATTGAAAACTCTAAAGAAGCATCGTGCTGCTATTGGATATACTCTTGATGATCTTAAGGGCATTAGTCCCACTCTATGCCAGCACAAAATAAAATTGTAAAAAGATGCTAAACCGGTTGTTGATCACCAACGAAGGTTAAATCCTAAGATGAAAGAAGTGGTAAGAAAAGAAATACTAAAGCTTCTAGAGGCAGGTCTAATTTATCCCGTTGCTGATAGTCAGTGGGTAAGTCATGTCCATTGTGTCCCTAAGAAAGGAGGTATTACTATTGTTCCTAATGATAAAGATGAATTGATCCCACAAAGAATTGTTACAAGTTATAGAAGGGTAATTGATTTCCGCAAACTAAGTAAAGCTACTAAAAAGGATCATTACCCTTTACCTTTTATTGATCAAATGCTAGAAAGACTATCCAAACATACACATTTTTTCTTTCTAGATGGTTATTTCGGTTTCTCTCAAATACCTGTGTCAAAAGAGGATCAAGAAAAGACCACTTTTACTTGCCCTTTCGGTACCTTTTCTTATAGATGTATGCCTTTTGGTTTATGTAATGCACCTACTACCTTTCAAAGATGTATGACCGCTATATTCTCTGACTTTTGTGAAAGGATTGTTGAGGTCTTCATGGATGATTTTTCCGTATATGGAACTTCTTTTGATGATTGCTTAAGCAACCTTGATCAAGTTTTGCAGAGATGTGAAGAAACTAATCTTGTCTTGAATTGGGAGAAGTGCCCCTTTATGGTTAATGAAGGCATTGTCTTGGGGCATAAAATCTCTGAAAGGGGTATTGAAGTTGATAAAGCTAAAGTTGATGCTATTGAAAAGATGTCGTGTCCTAAGGACATTAAAGGTATAAGAAGTTTCCTTGGTCATGCCAGTTTTTATAGGAGGTTCATTAAAGACTTCTCAAAAATTTCTAGGCCTCTCACTAATCTCTTACAAAAAGATGTTCCTTTTGTCTTTGATGATGATTGTGTAGACGCATTTGAAATACTTAAGAAAGCTTTGATTTTTGCACCTATTGTTCAGCCTACTGATTGGAATTTACCCTTTGAAATTATGTGAGATGCTAGTGATTATGCTGTAGGGGCTGTTCTAGGACAAAGAGTTGATAAGAAATTAAATGTTATCCAATATGCTAGTAAAACTCTAGACGGTGCCCAAAGAAATTATGCTACTACTGAAAAAGAATTTTTAGCAGTTGTATTTTCTTGTGATAAGTTTAGACCTTATATTGTTGATTCTAAAGAAACAGTTCACACCGATCATGCTGCTATTAAATATATTATGGAAAAGAAAGATGCTAAACCTAGACTTATTAGATGGGTTCTCCTACTACAAGAATTTGATTTGCATATTATTGATAGAAAGGGAGCTGAGAACCCCATTGCAGATAACTTGTCTAGGTTAGAGAATGGTCTTGATGACCCACTACCTATCAATGATAGCTTTCCTGATGAACAATTAGCTGTTATAAATGATTCTCGTACTGCTCCTTGGTATGTTGATTATGCTAATTACATTGTTGCTAAATTTATACCACCTAGTTTCACATACTAGCAAAAGAAAAAGTTTTTCTATGATTTAAGACATTACTTCTAGGATGACCCACACCTTTATAAATAAGGAGTAGATGGTCTTATTAGACGTTGTGTACCTGAGCATGAACAAGAACAGATCCTATGCAAGTGTCACTCCGAGGCTTATGGAGGACACCATGCTGGAGATAGAACTGCACATAAGGTATTGCAATCCGGTTTTTATTAGCATACTCTCTTCAAGGATGCCCGTGAGTTTGTCTTGTCTTGTGATGAATGTCAAAGAATTGGTAATATTAGTAGACGTCAAGAAATGCCATTTGATGTTTGGGGCTTTGATTATATGGGACCGTTTCCTTCCTTTAATGGGTATACACATATTTTAGTTGTTGATTACGTTACTAAGTGGGTAGAAGCTATTCCAACTAGTAGTGCTAGTCATAACACCTCTATTAAGATGCTTAAAGAAGTTATTTTTCCGAGGTTTGGAGTCCCTAGATACTTAATGACTGATGGTGGTTCACATTTTATTCATGGTGCTTTTCGTAAGATGCTTTCCAAGTATGATGTTAATCATAGAATTGCATCTCCTTATCACCCACAGTCTAGCGGTCAAGTAGAACTGAGCAATACAGAGCTTAAATTAATTTTACAAAAGACTGTTAATAGATCTAGAAAGAATTGGTCCAAGAAACTTGATGCTGCCTTATGGACCTATAGAACTGCATATAAAAATCCTATGGGTATGTCTCCGTATAAGATGGTTTATGGTAAAGCATGTCACTTACCTCTCGAACTAGAACATAGGGCATATTGGGCCATTAAAGAGCTCAACTATGACTTCAAACTTGCCAATGAGAAGAGACTATTTGGCATTAGCTCACTTGATGAATGGAGAACCCAGGCCTATGAGAATGCCAAACTATTTCAAGAAAAGGTTAAAAGATTTCTTGCTACCTCTTGAGCATGCGTTGGTTTTTCCCTTGAAGAGGAAAGGGTGATGCAACAAAGCAGCGTAAGTATTTCCCTCAGTTTTTGACAACCAAGGTATCAATCCAGTAGGAGACCACACGCGAGTCGCCTCATACCTACACAAACAAATAAGAACCTCGCAACCAACACGATAAAGGGGTTGTCAATCCCTTCACGACCACTTGCAACAGTGAGATCTGATAGAGATAATAATAATAAGATAAATATTTTTGGTATTTTTATGATATAAAGTAAAGATTGCAGAATAAAATAGATTGGAAACTTGTATGATGGAAAATAGACCCGGGGGCCATAGGTTTTACTAGTGGCTTCTCTCAAGAGAGCATAAGTATTACGGTGGGTGAACAAATTACTGTCGAGCAATAGATAGAAAAGCGAATAATTATGAGAATATCTAGGCATGATCATGTATATAGGCATCACGTCCATGACAAGTAGACCGACTCCTGCCTGCATCTACTACTATTACTCCACACATCGACCGCTATCCAGCATGCATCTAGAGTATTAAGTTCATAAGAATGGAGTAACGTTTTAAGCAGGATGACATGATGTAGAGGGATAAACTCATGCAATATGATATAAACCCCATCTTTTTATCCTCGATGGCAATAATACGATACGTGTCGTTTCCCTACTGTCACTGGGATCGAGCAACGCAAGATTGAACCCAAAGCTAAGCACTTCTCCCATTGTAAGAAAGATCAATCTAGTATGCCAAACCAAATTGATAATTCAAAGAGACCTGCAAAGATAACCAATCATACATAAAAGAATTCAGAGAAGATTCAAATATTGTTCATAGATAATCTTGATCATAAACCCACAATTCATCGGATCTCGACAAACACACCGCCAAAGAATATTACATCGAATAGATCTCCAAGAGAATCAAGGAGAACTTTGTATTGAGATCCAAAGAGAGAGAAGAAGCCATCTAGATAATAACTCTGGACCTGAAGGTCTGAAGTAAACTACTCACACATCATTGGAGGGGCCATGGAGTTGATGTAGAGGCCCTCCATGATCAATGCCCCCTCCGGCGGAGCTCCGGAAAAGGCTCCAAGATGGGATCTCTTGGGTACAGAAGGTTACGGCAGTGGAAATAGGGTTTTCTGGTGCTCCTGGATGTTTTCGGGGTATGTGGATATATATATATAGGAGGAAGAAGTAGGTCGGTTGAGCCACAAGGGGCCCACGAGGGGGGAGGGCGCACCCAGGAGGTAGGCGCGCCCCTGCCTCGTGGCCACCTTGTTGGTTGCTTGACGTCCACTCCAAGTCCTCTGGATCATGTTTGTTCCAAAAATCACGCTCCCAAAGGTTTCATTCCATTTGGACTCCGTTTGATATTCTTTTTCTACGAAACACCGAAATAGGCAAAAAACATCAATTTGGGCTGGGCCTCCGATTAATAGGTTAGTCCCAAAAATAATATAAAAATGTATAAATAAGCCCATTAAACATCCAAAACAAAATATATAATAGCATGGAACAATCAAAAATTATAGATACGTTGGAGACGTATCAAGCATCCCCAAGCTTAATTCCTGCTCGTCCGCGAGTAGGCAAATGATAAAAATAGAACTTTTGGTGTGGAATGCTTTCTAGAATAGTTCTCAATGTATTTTATCTATTGTGGCATGAATGTTCGGATCCGAAAGATTCAAGATAAAAGTTTATTGCCAACATAAAAATAGTAATACTCCAAGTATGCTAATCAAGCAATTATGTCTTATCAAAATACCATATCCGAAGAAAACTTATCCCTACAAGGTCATATAGTTTGGCCATGCTTCATTTTCGTCACACAAAATGCTCCCTTCATTCCCAACCCCGATGACAAGCCAAGCAATTGTTTCATACTTAGCCTTTTCAAACTCTTTCAACTTTAACACAATATATGAGCGTGAGCCATGGACATAGCACTATGGGTGGAATAGAATATGATGATTGAGGTTGTGTGAGAAGACAAAAAAGGGAGAAAGTCTCACATTGATGCGGCTAATCAATGGTCTATGGAGATGCCCACCGATTGATGTCAATGCAAGGAGTGGGGATTGCCATGCAACGGATGCACTAGAGGTATAAATATATGAAAGCTCATCGAAGAAACTAAGTGGGTGTGCATCCAACTCGCTTGCTCACGAAGACCTAGGGCATTTGAGGAAGCCCATCATTGGAATATACAAGCCAAGTTCTATAATGAAAAATTCCCACTAGTATATGAAAGTGAAAAAATAAGAGACTCTCTATCATGAAGATCATGGTGCTACTTTGAAGCACAAGTGTGGAAAAATGATAGTAACATTGTCCCTTCTCTCTTTTTCTCTCATTTTTTTTATTTGGGCCTTCTTTTTTTGGCCTATTTTTATATGTATGGAGTCTCATCCTGACTTGTGGGGGAATCATAGTCTCCATCATCCTTTCTCACTGGAACAATGCTCTAATGATGATGATCATCACACTGTTATTTTCATACAACTCAAGAATTACAACTCGATACTTAGAACAAGATATGACTCTATGTGAATGCCTCCGGCGGTGTACCTGGATTGTGATGAATCAAGAGTGACATGTATGAAAAATTAAGCATGGTGGCTTTGCCACAAATACGATGTCAACTACATAATCATGCAAAGCAATAGGACAATGATGACGTGTGTCATAATAAATGGAAAGGTGGAAAGTTGCATGGCAATATATCTCGGAATGGCTATGGAAATGCCATAATAGGTAGGTATGGTGGCTGTTTTGAGGAAGATATATGGAGGCTTATGTGTTATAGAGCATATCATATCATGGGGTTTGGATGCACCGGCGAAGTTTGCACCAACTCTCAAGGTGAGAAAGGGCAATGCACGGTACCGAAGAGGCTAGCAATGATGGAAGGGTGAGAGTGCGTATAATACATGGACTCAACATTAGTCATAAAGAACTCACATACTTATTGCAAAAAACTACAAGTCATCAAAACCAAGCACTACGCGCATGCTCCTAGGGGGGTAGATTGGTAGGAAAAGACCATCGCTCGTCCCCGATCGCCACTCATAAGGAAAGAAATCAAAGAACACCCCATGCTTCAAATTTGTCACACAATGTTTACCATACGTGCATGCTACGGGACTTGCCAACTTCAACACAAGTATTCATCAATTTCACAATTACTCAACTAGCACACCTCTAATATTACCACCTTTATATCTCAAAACAATCTATCAAGCATCGAACTTCTCTTAGCATTTAAAATTTATAACCAAAGTGAATTACCATGCTGTTCTAAAGGACTCTCAAAATGATATAATTTAAGCATGAGAGATCAATTATTTCTATAAAATAGAACCACCGCCGTGCTCTAAAATATATAAGTGAAGTACTAGAGCAAAAATTATCCAACTCAAAAGATATAAGTGAAGCACATAGAGTATTCTAATAAATTCCAATTCATGTGTCTCTCCCAAAAGGTGTGTACAGCAAGGATGATTGTGGTAAGATAAAAAGCAAAGACTCAAATCATACAAGACACTCCAAGCAAAACACATATCATGTGGCGAATATAAATATAGCTCCAAGTAAAGTTACCGATGGACGAAGACGAAAGAGGGGATGCCTTCCGAGGCATCCCCAAGCTTAGGATTTTTGTTGTCCTTGGATTTTACCTTGGGGTGCCTTGGTAATCCCCAAGCTTAGGCTCTTACCACTCCTTGTTCCATAATCCATCAAATCCTTACCCAAAACTTGAAAACTTCACAACACAAAACTTAAAGAAAATCTTCATGAGCTCCGTTAGTAAAAGAAAACAAACCACCACCTCAAGGTACTGTAATTAACTCATTATTTATTTGTATTGGTGTTAAACCTACTGCATTCCAACTTTTCTCGGGTTTATAAACTCTATTACTAGCCATAGATTCATCAAAATAAGCAAACAACACACGAAAAACAGAGTCTGTAGTAATCGGTAGGTTTAGAATACTTATGGAACCCCAAAAATTCTAAAATAAATTTCTGGACGTGAGTAATTTATCTATTAATCATATGCAAAAAGAATTAACTAAATATCACTCTCCAGTAAAAAATGGCAGCAATTCTAGTGAGCGCTAACGTTTCTGTTTTTTACAGCAAGATCAAAAAGACTTTCCCCAAGTCTTCCCAACGGTTCTACTTGGCACAAACACTAATTAAACACAAAAAACACAACCAAAACAGAGGCTAGATAAAAATTATTTATTACTAAACAGGAACAAAAATCAAGGAATAAAAATAAAATTGGGTTGCCTCCCAACAAGCGCTATCGTTTAACGCCCCTAGCTAGGCATAAAAGCAAGATAGATCTAGGTATTGCCATCTTTGGTAGGCAATTGTTCAATAAGACACCTATAACCCCTAGGAGTTTCCTCCTTTTTATTAATTATCAAACTTCGAGGCACGAAATCGAGAAAATCATTAGTAGCAAAAGGTTCCTTAAGGATAGTAAGAAAGTTGGGGTGAACACTTATGGATTTGAGATCCGCATTTCCCTTACTAGAAGTTTCACCCTTATTTTTAGGAACATACATCAATTTGGCAATCTTTGCATTAGGAGAAGTGTTCTTCATGGAAGAAAAGGCAGACCCTAGGTTGGTAATAATATCCTCAATTTTATCAATTCTAGTGGAATCTTGATCTATCTTTTCATTAACCATAGGTCCCTTTTCTTTAAAAAATTTAAGAGCAACTCATACCTTAGATCCGTATTGGGTAATTTGGTTATGGATCTTTCTACACAAATATTCAATTAACTCTACAGTGGCAACTTTATTTTTCAATAATTTCAAGCCGTTGCATCAGATGTTTCAAAGTTAAAATAGTTCCATTAACCAAAAGAGGTGGTGGGCCAAACAAATCTATCATAGCATTATAAGAATCAAAAGTATGGCTACCCAGGAAATTTCCTCCGGTAATGGTATCAAGAATATATCTATTCCAAGGAGTGATGCCTACATAAAATTGCGAAGAAGAACGGAAGTAGATGGCTTCCTAGTAGATATATTTTGCGCATTTCAAATTCTGAACCAAGCATCTTTTAGATTTTCTCCCTCCCTTTGTTTAAAATTAAGGACCTCATTCTCGGGAGATAAAGGAGTAGATAAAGGACTAGCCACATCGACAAAGCAAGCGGAAGAAAGGGCGAATGAAAAAGAGGGCGAGTAAAACGGCAAGGGTGAAGTGGGGGAGAGGAAAACGAGAGGCAAATGGCAAATAATGTAATGCGAAGGATAAGAGTTGTGATGGGTACTTGGTATGTCTTGACTTGGCGTCGATCTCCCCGGCAATGGCGCTAGAAATCCTTCTTGCTACCCCTTGAGCATGCGTTGGTTTTTCCCTTGAAGAGGAAAGGGTGATGCAGCAAAGCAGCGTAAGTATTTACCTCAGTTTTTGAGAACCAAGGTATCAATCCAGTAGGAGACCACACGCGAGTCGCCTCGTACCTACACAAACAAATAAGAACCTCGCAACCAACGCGATAAAGGGGTTGTCAATCCCTTCACAACCACTTGCAACAGTGAGATCTGATAGAGATAATAATAATAAGATAAATATTTCTGGTATTTTTATGATATAAAGTAAAGATTGCAGAATAAAATAGATTGGAAACTTGTATGATGGAAAATAGACCCGGGGGCCATAGGTTTCACTAGTGGCTTCTCTCAAGAGAGCATAAGTATTACGGTGGGTGAACAAATTACTGTCGAGCAATTGACAGAAAAGCGAATAATTATGAGAATATCTAGGCATGATCATGTATATAGGCATCACGCCTGTGACAAGTAGACCGACTCCTGCCTGCATCTACTACTATTACTCCACACATCGACCGCTATCCAGCATGAATCTAGAGTATTAAGTTCATAAGAACGGAGTAATGCTTTAAGCAAGATGACATGATGTAGAGGGATAAACTCGTGCAATATGATATAAACCCCATCTTTTTATCCTCGATGGGAACAATACAATACATGCCTTGCTGCCCCTACTGTCACTGGGAAAGGACACCGCAAGATTGAACCCAAAGCTAAGCACTTCTCCCATTGCAAGAAAAATCAATCTAGTAGGCCAAACCAAACTGATAATTCGAAGAGACTTGCAAAGATAACCAATCAAACATAAAAGAATTCAGAGAAGATTCAAATATTGTTCATAGATAATCTTGATCATAAACCCACAATTCATCGGATCTCGACAAACACACCGCAAAAGAAGATTACATCAAATTGATCTCCTAGAGAATCAAGGAGAACTTTGTATTGAGATCCAAAGAGAGAGAAGAAGCCATCTAGCTAATAACTATGGAACCAAAGGTCTGAAGTAAACTACTCACACATCATCGGAGGGGCCATGTAGTTGATGTATAGGCCCTCTGTGATCAATGCCCCCTCTAGCGGAGCTCCGGAAAAGGCCCCAAGATGGGATCTCTTGGGTACAGAAGGTTGCAACGGTGGAAATAGGGTTTCATGGTGCTCCTGGATGTTTTCGGGGTATGTGGATATATATAGGAGGAAGAAGTAGGCCGGTTGAGCCACGAGGGGCCCACGAGGGGGGAGGGCGCGTCCAGGGGGTAGGCGCGCCCCCTGCCTCGTGGCCACCTCGTTGGTTTCTATACGTCCACTCCAAGTCCTTTGGATCACGTTTGTTCCAAAAATCACTCTCCCGAAGGTTTCATTCCGTTTGGACTCCGTTTGATATTCTTTTTCTGTGAAACACTGAAATAGGCAAAAAATAGCAATTTGGACTGGGCCTCCGGTTAATAGGTTAGTCCCAAAAATAATATAAAACGTATAAATAAGCCCATTAAACATCAAAAACAGAATATGTAATAGCATGGAAAAATCAAAAATTATAGATACATTGGAGACGTATCAATGGCATGACAAAAGGATACAAAATGTGAGTTTAATGTGGGTGATTGTGTATTGTTATACAAAATGTGAGTTTAATGTGGGTGATTGTGTATTGTTATACATTGGAGACGTATCAATGGAGGGTTTACTGGTTTGTCTGCCGTCGCCAGAGAATAATAGCAGGTGTGGGTGAGTAGAGGGATGGCTAGGCCAGCGATGGGAGTACGGTGGGGCGGTGAGGCCTGCGCGGCAGTACAGCCGGCCACGGGGAGGAGGGAGCAGGCAGTCCCGCCGGTGCTTGTTTGAGTGGCTGGAGCAGGAAGAGCAAAGATTGAAGAAGCACGACGGCCGTTGGATGGACATCCAACAATATACATGCCATCTGTGGAAAACAGCATACAATCCAACTGCCATTATTTCAAATAATTTACAGCCCATTTGCTAATTCTTACGGGTTTTTTTGGAGCCCATATTCTTTATGTTAGCATTACAGCCCATATTGTGGCCACGGTTAAAAAATTATACGAAATTTTGCATATGTCGGTGCGGTCTGAACTGTTTTTAATCCCGAAATTTCGAGTCACATTCAGACTGATTTTAAAAATAAATGTATGTCAATATAAAATCCAATAAATTGTCCACGCATAAAAATCAATGCAATTGAAAATCTCGAAATGAAAAAAGGATATTTCAAAATAATTGCCGGTTTGATGTGTTTTAAAAATGTACAGCCCATTTCTCATTACTGATAGGCCATTTTCTCGGCCAGCCGAATGAAGCTCTCCTCGTCTTGAAAGATTTGCAGCCCAGCAGGCCTGATAAAGCGACTTACTTGACAAATCACAAAAGAACTGGGCTAGCCATTTTCAGAAAGAAAAAAAAACTAGTGGGCTGGTCTGTGGTAAACATAAAAGAAAAAGGTTGTCTAGACAGGCCAGAGTGTCCCGCACAGCCCAGTATTTCCAAACGGACGTGTAGGCCGGGGCGCCTCTTCGTGAACCGTGGCAAACTCACAACCGTCCACCGACTCTTCGCCTTTCCCTCTCGATTTGGAACTGCTGTTGCACGCTCTTCCTCTCCCTCCTCCATTTTCCTTCAGCCCTTCACCCTTTCTTCTGCCATTGCTTGATCGTTTTCTCCATGGAGGGAACAGGCCGGAAACGACCCCGTTATTCTTGCCCCAGTCTGAAAGATGATGTGGTGGAGGAACTCATTGATCGGTGCGACGTCATCACCTCGGCTAGCATGGCAGGTTCGTTCAAGCCCATTTTCGACTCAACTAATAACATCATTACAAAGAACCCAAGAGTCAAGGAGCGGTTTGATCTCCCCTATCTTCTTTGTCGTGACCCTGATGACTGGCGCCGGCACGACGGAGGCCTCGCCCTGTGCCAGTTGATGCCGCTTGATAATGATATGTATGATGTTAAGATGCCATCGCTCGAGGGCAAGGCTTGGGCGGGCGCAAATGGAGATTGGGTTGTTTACATTGGGTCCAACTGAGAGTGGGAACTTGTGAATGTGTACACTCGTCACCGGGTTCCACTTCCAAAAATCTCAGCACACTGCCCAGAGGTTGAGCACACCGGCAACGTATGCACGTTCAAATACAATCATGGTGACTGTCTTCTACGGAAGATACAATTTGTCGAGTTCCCAACCACTCTTGGAATTACAACAACTATCAAGTTGTTGCTACCTTCGACAAGCTTGTTGCCGTCCTTCGTGGTTCGACTCGATGGATATTGCTCAAAAATCAGTTTCTGTACATGGATGAGTACTGTGATGCAATTCAATACGAGGGCCTTGTGTTTGCTGCCACCACTCGTGGCACTGTTTTTGCATGGCATCCTTGTAGTTTTGGTACGTTTGTCTTCCACCGTAATTATAATTGTTTCATCCAAATGCATGCGGGTTAGCAAGTTTCCCTTTACTAATTAACCTTCTTCTTGTGTTTCCAAGGTCCTGTGAACATCCCACCACCTATACTTGAAAACTTTTATAACCAAGGGGGAGATGACGATGGTGATGATCACGAGCATGAGGACGAGCAGCGCCGATATACTCTGTGGCGCCTGGCAACTAATTCCGATGGATCACCTCTTCTTGTGTGTATACAACCCACTGATGATGTTACTGGTAAGGAAGCAGGTGTCTCTCATGGTCGCACTCTCCGGACATATTCCAACACCCGTTGCATGGTATTCGGGATGGATACTAGTGTGCTAGCGCCAACTCCTCCCTGGCACAGAATTGATAGTCTTTGAGAAAACTCGCTCTTCCTTGGACAAAACTATCTGATGATGGTGAAAGGCGATCCAACTGCTGCTGACACATTTATGAGAAGCAACTGTGTCTATACCTCAGACATTTGGGTGGTTCCCTACCCTCGTACTGATATAGTAGGCCGCTTCAGCCTGGATGATCGGTCCTGCGTTGGTCTCTAGATCGACAACAGATGGCCCGTCCCAGAGAATCAGTTGTGGTTCAAAGCAAGCATTTCGAACTCCGCGGAATGGTTGAGCTGAAGTTCATTTCATGGCTTGTTATTTTTTTGTGTGGTGAAAACTTTAGTATTTATAATGTATCCTCGTTGTCGATGTGGGTTGATGACCTGTTGTATGTAATAAAATGATATGCCTGTGATAAAGTTACTAAATTTATGAATGGCTTTCGAGTCGCTTCTCTAAATTTGTACTAGCTTCACATGCTTCGCGCGTCGGGCGGGTGTTTTTACTGTAGCCATATGTTAATGTGTTCGTTGTACGTAACCAGCACCTCGAATCCTCGATACTAGTATAGTATATACTAGTAGGAGTAAGTAGTAGGAGTAGTAGGGTCGCATGGGCCAGAACAAGCATTCACGTCCAGGAGTACGGCACACGCCACCACCACGACATCCATCTGACACCATATTATTTCTTGGAGTCTGTGCTAGAGCAATCTCTTCAACCTCGTCGTTTCTCTAACTTCAGCCATTGCGCGGCAGGCGAGGTGGGGGTTTGCCGATAGTCGGTTTCCTTAACTGCGGTCCCACTTGTAAGGCCAACTCCAACGCACGACCCCAAACGCACCTCCATTTTGCACGGACTCCAACGATAATTTTGACTAGAAAAGCAAGACCAAAGAAAACAAGAACCACAAGAATACATTTTACTACTCCTGTAAGTTGGATTAGTGCCTTCTCGATGCATTCATTGTTGATCTGCGGAGGCTCGATCTTGCGTGCTTCTTTCTTCTTCGAGTGTAAAGAAGTAGACGTTGCTTCCTCGCATCTAGTCTCATGTCTAGCCTCTATTCTAGTAGGAGTATCAACAAGTGCACTAATCTCATCCGATAGCAGAACCGAAGATTTGGTCGGGTTCTTCCTCCTTTTGCCGACACGTGGGACATCCAGCATCCAGGTCATGTCATGAAAGAAAATAGAGTGGTAGTTGAAGCCATGAGATGTGCATCTTGGGTTAAACTGTAAATAGAATCTTACTACTCTTGAGTAACTCCAAAAGCAGCCACCGAAGATCTTTATTGGATTTGTTTTTCATCACCAGCATGTCAAGGTGAAAGATGTGCAGGTTCAGTGGGTCCTCTTGCGTTTTCACTGACATGTGGGGCCGCATGTGAGCAAACAGACGATGGGCTCCGTGCGTCCGCTGGCTGGCTGAGAAGAGAGATAGAGGAGGGCTGAGCACGGACTGCAGGAAATTTGTTCTACATACCTCGATATAGTGGGGTGGCATGGGCCATAACTCAGTAGCATTCATGTCTAGCAGTACGGCACACGCCACCCACACGAGTCCCATCTGACACCAATTTTCTTGGAGTCCATGCTACGGCCATCTCTTCTCCCTCCTGTTTTCTCAGCCATTCGACAAGATAATTACTGTAGTATCATATACTACTACATGGATTTGACGGAAAGATAAAAATACATACGGAGCCATCAACGTTCAATGACATCCTCACGCCCTAGTGCGCCGGGTCACCAACCGACGTGTGAGGAGCAGCAGCGTTGGCGGCGAGCTCAACGTGCTTCTGAATAGTGTCGTCCAAGGTTGCCCTGCGCTCCAAGAAGGCCAGCGTCCTATCGTCCTCCTCTTGCATGTAGTAGTCCTTGTGGACGATTTGCGCATGGACGTGGGTGATTATGTCGATGGTGTCTTGCTGCGTCAACCGCTGCGCGGCGAGCGCGACCTCGTGGTGGACATTCTCCGGTGCGATGGCGGGCAGTCGCAGGGCCACCAGTGCGTCGAAGAGGTTGTTACCATAGTGGCCGTTGAGGGTGGCAGGCATCGCAGAGCCTGGGCGCGTCGGCTGGAGGCTTACGTCAAAGTCGTCCGCAAGCTTCTGGACGACGGTGAACTTGTCGAGGAAACCGACAAGGACCTCGTCGAACAAGGAGACGAACCTGACGTCCAAGCGGCCCCTCGCCCTGGCGGCCTCAAGAAATACTACCTGGAGACGTTCCTCGGTACCGGACCGCAGGCCGGCGTCGTGGACCATCTGGCACAGCCGGCTGATGCTCGCGCTCATCGCCTCCTTGGGTCTAGCGTAGCTTCTAGTCAACTGATCTTGCGATTCGAGTGATCACTCAGCCCTTGGTTAGCGTGCGTAGGTGCGTAGGATTTCGTACTACTCCTCGGCCCTCTAATGCACCTACCTTTGGTTGTATGATAGGTGGGCCAGCCACCCCCTGGGGCCACGTGTCATTCACCCAAAGGCAGTTGCCGTAAGTCAATGAAGTTGCATCCCCCTCCGTGCCGGTGCAGTATAGTCATCTCACCGGACCTCTAGTTGGGGCCAAACGAAAGAAGTTTGATGTTTACTGGTTTATTGGTCCCCTTTGCATTTTGCGCCAAGTTTTGACCTTTGATTTAACTATTAAATGTTAATGCATGTAAACAAAAATATTGTGTAAGTCTCCTTACGAAAACCAAATAATCCCAAAATACTTAGGCACGGTGCATTAACTCCATCCTTGTTTCTTATTTCGTGACATATCAACCAATGAGAGATGTGGGCCGTGCATGCTTTCAATGTCTTGAGACTACCAAACATGACATGCAGTGTTTAGTTCATTGCATGTAATCATATTAGTACTCTAGTTAGGAGTAGCAAAAAAACATTAAGTTCTCTCGCCGATAGGAATAAAACACCATGTATTTATTTATAGAGGGAGTAGTACATTTTTGGTGACATGCATTACTAGATATTGCTAGTCAAAAAATAAAATCCAGATGGACGTGGTAGTACTCCTAAATCCAGACGGTGGTGCTACTAGTACTAGTAGTAGTACTACCAATGTAGTAGTAGGAGTACTAGCACTGTACTATCCGTTGGTCAAATTATTACGTGCTGCTCCTCATAGTGAAGTGACAAGACCCTGCGCCGGAGATGACACCTAAGTATAGGCGCCGTGTTCGGCATACCATAGTCAGCCTCACCGTCTGCAGTCACTATCATCATGGCTGTAGAGCTAGCCTGCTTACAACTAGCCCGGTTCGACATAATTTCCCGTGCGTAGATGCCCGTGCATTGCATGGAACACCAAGATTGGGGGTGGACGGCTCCGGCAGCGGCCATCGCACCAGATTTTTCCAAGGCCTTCTACTCCTAGATGTGGTGGGGAGGAGATGAGGCTGATTGTGAGAGACAAGGAGTTGTTTGTAAATAGGGAACAAGTGCGGGCATCTTTTTGCAAAAATGGAGAAGCTTGGTTTGTATGCGTTGGATCTAGATCTGGCGGCCATTGGTGAAAGATGGGAGGCACAACATCATCACCAACCCAGGACCTGTTTGATTCGCATGATTTTGAAAACGCGTGAATAGGTCACCCTGTGCATTCGGTTTATTCGGTTTACATGGTTCGATTTATACGGTTTTTCAGTTTGTACAGTATTAATACTTCGGTAAATATGGTATGAAATTTAAAACATGGTTCGGTTTCGGTATATACCAAATTATTTCGGTATGGTTTCGGTATATACCATAAAAACCAAAGTTGACGCGAATTTGGAAATGATGTAATAATAATTAGCAAATTTATGACTCAAAACACATACTATTCTACACAAATAGTATATGACTATATATATAAGTATATATGCATGCATTGATTCATCTGTTGATGGTTATGGACGTGCTTAGCATTTTAAAAATAGAAAAATGACTATGTTACAAGAAAAAATTACGTGCTTAGTAGTGCATTTGACTCATGTACAAGAAAAATGACAACTTGTATGGTTGTTCATCTCAAGAAATATAAATTTATTTCTTACTTCGGTTTATTCGGTTAACCGTTCGGTTTTCCAGTATATACCATAAAAACCAAGTTCAAATCGGTATGAAAAGTTCATACCATACCGAAACCAGAAACCATAAAAACCATAATATTGGTTCTGTTCAGTTTATTTTCGGTATGGTTTTTCAGTTTGGTTTTTAAGTGCACAGAGTGAGGAATAGGACACAGCAATATTACAAGTTTCAAACTGATATTACAAATGTTAGGAGTAATGCTGCACCTACGAAGAGGGAATTACTAGGAAGTTTACGTAAGAACTTTCGTTACTTTAGGTGGATGCAGCATTATCGTACAAACTAAAATCCACCGCCCTGACAAGTCACTAATGGGCAAATAAGTTTTCGAGTCTCTGGCCACTTGATGTTTCAAAAACAAATTCAGCTTCTGCGGAGAAATGAGCTCCACCGTGTACCCGCGCGGGTGTGGCTGGGCACGAAGCGTGAGTATGTGCACGGTGCACCTATTCTCTTCTTGTATACGTACACCACCTACATGGGGTTGTGTGAGAGAGATACAAACCTAGAGAGATATAGTGTGTGGGTTCTTCAGAGTTTTTTGTGGGGGGGTGGGTCAATCAAAAAATTTAACATATGCAATGTGTGTGAAATAGAGTCCTGGATATAACATATATATAGAGGGGGCGATCCACGAGAAGAGAGTGGAGGTATCATCGGCTTGAGGTGTCCATAGAATCAAAGAGAGGGATGATGTGTGTGTGTGCGCGCGCATGATCGATAAAGAGTGCCATTGAATTTGTGTGTGCCCACGTCAAAGATATAGAGTGGCTGGCTGTTACGTCTTGAGCTTGCGTTGGTTTTCCCCGAAGAGGAAGGGATGATGCAGCAGAGTAGCGTAAGTATTTCCCTCAGTTTTTGAGAACCAAGGTATCAATCTAGTAGGAGGCCATGCTCAAGTCCCTCGTACCTGCACAAAAGGATAGCTACTCGCAACCAACGCGATTAGGGGTTGTCAATCCCTTCAGGGTCACTTACGAGAGTGAGATCTGATAGATATAATATTTTTGGTATTTTTGGTATAAAGATGTAAAGTAAAAAGTAAAAGTAAAGTAAAAGGCAAAGCAAGATCAAAGTGATGGAGATTGATATGATGAGAATAGACCCGGGGGCCATAGGTTTCACTAGTGGCTTCTCTCAAGAGCATAAGTATTCTAGGGTGGGTGAACAAATTACTATTGAGCAATTGACAGAATTAAGCATAGTTATGAGAATATCTAGGCATGATCATGTATATAGGCATCACGTCTGTGACAAGTAGACCGAAACGATTCTGCATCTACTACTATTACTCCACTCATCGACCGCTATCTAGCATGCATCTAGAGTATTAAGTTAAAAATAGAGTAACACCTTAAGCAAGATGACATGATGTAGAGAGATAAATTCATGCAATATGAAATAAACCCCATCTTGTTATCCTCGATGGCAACGATGCAATATGTGCCTTGCTGCCCCTTCTGTCACTGGGAAAGGACACCGCAAGATCAAACCCAAAGCTAAGCACTTCTCCCATGGCAAGAACTACCAATCTAGTTGGCCAAACCAAACGGATAATTCGAAGAGACTTGCAAAGATAACCAATCATACATAAAAGAATTCAAAGAAGATTCAAATATTATTCATAGATAGATTTGATCATAAACCCACAATTCATCAGTCTCAACAAACACACTGCAAAAAGAAGATTACATCGAATATATCTCCACAAGAGAGGGGGAGAACTTTGTATTGAGATTCAAAGAGAGATAAGAAGCCATCTAGCTACTAACTATGGACCCGAAGGTCTGAGGTAAACTACTCACACTTCATCGGAGGGGCTATGATGACGTAGAAGCCCTCCGTGCTGACGGCCCTCTTCCGGCGGATCTCCGGAACAGGCCCCAAGATGGGATCTCGTGGATACAGAAAGTTGCGGCGGTGGAATTAGGTTTTTGGCTCCTGTTCTGATCGTTTGGGGGTACGTAGGTATATATAGGAGGAAGGAGTACGTCGGTGGACCACCGAGGGGCCCACGAAGCAGGGGGGCACCCCCACCCTCGTGACCGCCTCTCTTGTTCCTTGGATCAGGGTCCAAGTCTCCTGGATCACGTTCGATGAGAAAATCACGTTCCCGAAGGTTTTATTTCGTTTGGACTCCGTTTGATATTCCGTTTCTTTGAAACACTGAAATAGGCAAAAAACAGCAATTCTGGGCTGGGCCTCCGGTTAATAGGTTTGTCCCAAAGATAATATAAAAGTGGAAAATAAAGCCCAATATAGTCCAAAACAGTAGATAATATAGCATGGAGCAATCAAAAATTATAGATACGTTGGAGACGTATCAGGCATCCCCAAGCTTAATTCCTGCTTGTCCTCAAGTAGGCAAATGATAAAAAGAGAATTTTTGATGCGGAGTGCTACTTGGCATAATTTCAATGCAAATCTTCTTAATTGTGATATGAATATTCAGATTCGAAAGATTCAAGACAAAAGTTCATATTGACATAAAAATAATAATACTTCAAGCATACTAACAAAGCAATTATGTCTTCTCAAAATAACATGGCCAAAGAAAGTTATCCCTACAAAATCATATAGTCTGGCTATGCTCTATCTTCACCACACAAAATATTTAAATCATGCACAACCCCGATGACAAGCGAAGCAATTGTTTCACACTCTAACTTTTTCAAAACTTTTTCAATCTTCACACAATACATGAGCGTGAGCCATGGATATAGCACTATAGGTGGAATAGAATGGTGGTTGTGGAGAAGACAAAAAGGAGAAGATAGTCTCACATCAACTAGGCGTATCAACGGGCCATGGAGATGCCCATCAATAGATATCAATGTGAGTGAGCAGGGATTGTCATGCAACGGATGCACTAGAGCTATAAATGTATGAAAGCTCAAAAAGAAACTAAGTGGGTGTGTATCCAACTTGCTTGCTCATGAAGACCTAGGGCAATTTGAGGAAGCCCATCATTGGAATATACAAGCCAAGTTCTATAATGAAAAATTCCCACTAGTATATGAAAGTGATAACATGAGAGACTCTCTACTATGAAGATCATGGTGCTACTTTGAAGCACAAGTGTGGTAAAAGGATAGTAACATTGTCCCTTCTCTCTTTTTCTCTCATCATTTTTTTATTTAGGCCTTTTCTCTTTTTTATGGCCTCTTTTTATTTGGGCTTCTTTGGCCTCTTTTTTTATTTATTTTATTTTTCGTCCGGAGTCTCATCCCGACTTATGTGGGAATCATAGTCTCCATCATTCTTTCCTCACTGGGACAATGCTCTAATAGTGATGATCATCACACTTTTATTTTTCTTACAACTCAATACTTAGAACAAAATATGACTCTATATGAATGCCTCCGGCGGTGTACCGAGATATGCAATATGACAATGATGGAGTGTGTCATGATAAATGGAACGGTGGAAAGTTGCATGGCAATATATCTCGGAATGGCTATGGAAATGCCATAATAGGTAGGTATGGTGGCTGTTTTGAGGAAGGTATATGGTAGGTGTATGATACCGGCGAAAGGTGCGCGGTATTAGAGAGGCTAGCAAAGGTGGAAGGGTGAGAGTGCGTATGATCCATGGACTCAACATTAGTCATAAAGAACTCATATACTTATTGCAAAAATCTAGAATTTATCAAAGCAAAGTATTACGCGCATGCTCCTAGGGGGATAGATTGGTAGGAAAAGACCATCGCTCGTCCCCGACCGCCACTCATAAGGAAGACAATCAATAAATAAATCATGCTCCGACTTCATCACATAATGGTTCACCATACGTGCATGCTATGGGAATCACAAACTTTAACACAAGTATTCTTTAAATTCACAACTACTCAACTAGCATGACTTTAATATTATCACCTCCATATCTCAAAACAATTATCAAGCTTCAATCTTTTCTTAGTATTCAACACACTCAAAAGAAAGTTTCACAAATCTTGAATACCAAGCATATTGTTATTAAGCAAATTACCATGGTATTAAGAGACTCTCAAAATAATTTAAGTGAAGCATGAGAGATCAATAGTTTCTTTAAAACAAATCCGACACCGTGCTCTAAAAGATCTAAGTGAAGCACATGGAGCAAAATTATAACGCTCAAAAGATATAAGTGAAGCACATAGAGGAAAACTACTTAGCTCAAAAGATATAAGTGGAGCACGTAGAGTATTCTATCAAATTTTAATTCATGTATGGCTCTCTCAAAAGGTGTGTACAGCAAGGATGATTGTGGCATTCTAAGACACAAAGACACAAATAATACAAGACGCTCCAAGCAAAACACATATCATGTTGGTGAATAACAATATAGCTCCAAGTAAATTACCGATGGAAGTGGACGAAAGAGGGGATGCCTTCCGGGGCATCCCCAAGCTTTGAATTTTTGGTGTCCTTGGATTATCTTGGGGGTGCCATGGGCATCCCCAAGCTTAGGCTCTTTCCACTCCTTGTTCCATGATCCATCAAAAGAATTCACCCAAAACTTGAAAACTTCACAACACAAAACTCAAAATAGAAAACTCGTGAGGTCCGTTAGCGAAAGAAAACAAAATACCACTTCAAGGTACTGTAATGAACTCATTTTTTATTTACATTGGTGTTAAACCTACTGTATTCCAACTTCTATATGGATTATAAACTATTTTACTAACCATAGATTCATCAAAATAAGCAAACAACACACGAAAAACAGAATCTGTCAAAAACAGAACACTCTGTAGTAATCTGTAGCTAGCGCAAGATCTGGAACCCCAAAAATTCAAGAATAAACTGACGGACGTTAGTAATTTATCTATTAATCATCTGCAAAAATAATTAACTAAATATCACTCTTAAAATAAAAATGACAGCAGTTCTCGTGAGCGCTAAAGTTTCTGTTTTTTACAGCAAGTTCAACAAGACTTTCCCCAAGTCTTCCCAACGGTTCTACTTGGCACAAACACTAATTAAACACAAAAAACACAACCAAAACAGAGGCTAAATAATTTATTTATTACTAATCAGGAGCAAAAAGCAAGGAATAAAAATAAAATTGGGTTGCCTCCCAACAAGCGCTATCGTTTAACGCCCCTAGCTAGGCATAAAAGCGAGGATAGATCTAGGTCTTGCCATCTTTGGTAGGCAATACATAAGTGGCTCTCATGATAGTTTCATATGGTAATTTTATTTTATTTCTTGGAAAGTGTTTCATGCCCTTTTTAATGGAAATTGAAATCTAAAATTCCCTTCCTTCATATCAATAATCGCACCAACCGTTCTAAGGAAAGGTCTACCAAGAATAATGGGGCAAGAAGGATTGCAAGCTATATCAAGAACAATGAAATCTATGGGCACATAATTCCTATTTGCAACAATAAGAACATAATTAATCCTTCCCATAGGTTTCTTAATAATGGAATCCGCAAGATGCAAGTTTAGAGAGCAATCATCAAAATCGCGGAAATCTAGTAAATCACACAAAGTCTTGGGAATAGTAGAGACACTAGCACCCAAATCACACAAAGCATAAAACTCATGATCTTTAATTTTAATTTTAATAGTTGTTTACCACTCATCATAGAGTTTTCTAGGGATAGAAACTTTCAACTCAAGTTTTTCTTCATAAGATTGCATCAAGGCATCAACAATATGTTCAGTGAAGGCTTTATTTTGACTATAAGCATGTGGAGAATTTAGCACGGATTGCAACAAGGAAATACAATCAATTAATGAGCAACTTTCATAATTAAATTACTTGAAATCCAATATAGTGGGTTTAGCAACATCTAGATTTTTATTTCTTTCAATCCCACTTCCATCAATTTCATCATTAAGATCTAAATACTCCAAATTTTTAGAACGCCTTCTAGGTAAAGGAAGATCATATTCAGTTTCATCAAGATTCATATTGCAAAATAAAGATTTAATAGGAGACACATCAATAACTTTTAGATCTTCATCTTGATTTTCATAGGAATTGGAAGAACACGCTTTAATAAAGGCATCTTTGGAGGCACGCATCCTAGCGGTTCTTTCCTTGCACTCATCAATGGAAATTCTCATGGCTTTGAGAGACTCATTGATATCATGCTTAGGAGGAATAGATCTAAGCTTTAAAGAATCAATCTCAAGAGAAATTCTATCAACGTTTCTAGCCAAATCATCAACTTTAAGCAATTTCTCTTCAAGCAAAGCATTAAAATTCTTTTTTGAATTTATAAACTCTTTAACACTAGTCTCAAATGCAGAGGGAATCTTATTATAATTTCCATAAGAGTTGTTGTAGGAATTCCCATAATTATTAGAAGGATTACTAGGATATGGCCTAGGACTAAAATTCCCTCTATAAGCGTTGTTACCAAAATTATTCCTACCAACAAAATTCACATCCATAGATTCATTGTTATTCTCAATCAAAGTAGACAAAGGCATATCATTAGGATCAGAAGAAACACTCTTAGTAGCAAATAATTTCATAAGTTCATCCATCTTTCCACTCAACACAATGATTTCTTCTATCGCATGCACTTTTTTATTAGAAGATCTTTCAGTATGCCATTGAGAATAATTAACCATAATATTATCTAGGAGTTTAGTAGAATCTCCTAAAGTGATTTCCATAAAAGTGCCTCGTGCGGCCGAATCTAAAAGATTTCTAGAAGCAAAATTCAATCCAGCATAAAAATTTTGTATGGTCATCCACAAATTCAAACCATGAGTAGGGCAATTATGTATCATTAATTTCATTCTCTCCCAAGCTTGTGCAACATGTTCATGATCAAGTTGCTTAAAGTTCATAATATCGTTTCTAAGAGAGATGATCTTAGCCGGAGGAAAATACTTAGAGATAAAAGCATCTTTGCACTTGTTCCATGAATCAATACTATTTTAGGCAAAGACGAAAACCAAGCTTTAGCATGATCTCTAAGCGAAAAAGGAAATAGCTTCAATTTAACGACATCATTATCAACATCTTTTTTCTTTTGCATATCACATAAATCAACGAAGCTATTCAGATGAGTAGCGGCATCTTCACTAGGAAGGCCGGCGAATTGATCTTTCATAACAAGATTCAACAAAGCAACATTGATTTCACAAGATTCAGTATTGGCAAGAGGAGCAATTGGGGTACTAAGGAAATCATTATTATTGGTATTGGTGAAGTCACACAATTTGGTATTATCTTGAGCCATCACGACAAACAAGCAATCTAACACACGAGCAAACAAAAAAGGCAAGCGGGCAAAAGGAGGCAAATAGAGAGGGAGGATAGAGAGAGAGAGGGCGAATAAAACGGCAAGGGTGAATTGGGGGAAGAGGAAAACGAGAGGCAAATGGCAAATAATGTAATGTGAGAGATAGGGATTGTGATGGGTACTTGGTATGTTGACTTTTTGCGTAGACTCCCCGGCAACGGCGCCAGAAATCCTTCTTGCTACGTCTTGAGCTTGCGTTGGTTTTCCCCGAAGAGGAAGGGATGATGTAGCAGAGTAGCGTAAGTATTTCCCTCAGTTTTTGAGAACCAAGGTATCAATCTAGTAGGAGGCCACCCTCAAGTCCCTCGTACCTGCACAAAACGATAGCTACTCGCAACCAACGCGATTAGGGGTTGTCAATCCCTTCACGGTCACTGACGAGAGTGAGATCTGATAGATATAATATTTTTGGTATAAAGATGCAAAGTAAAAAGTAAAAGCAAAGTAAAAGGCAAAGCAAGATTAAAGTGATGGAGATTGATATGATGAGAATAGACCCGGGGGCCATAGGTTTCACTAGTGGCTTCTCTCAAGAGCATAAGTATTCTACGGTGGGTGAACAAATTACCGTTGAGCAATTGACAGAATTGAGCATAGTTATGAGAATATCTAGGCATGATCATGTATATAGGCATCACGCCCGTGACAAGTAGACCGAAATGATTCTCCATCTACTACTATTACTCCACTCATCGACCGCTATCCAGCATGCATCTAGAGTATTAAGTTAAAAATAGAGTAACGCCTTAAGCAAGATGACATGATGTAGAGAGATAAATTCATGCAATATGAAATAAACCCCATCTTGTTATCCTCGATGGCAACGATGCAATACGTGCCTTGCTGCCCCTTCTGTCACTGGGAAAGGACACCGCAAGATCGAACCCAAAGCTAAGCACTTCTCCCATGGCAAGAACGACCAATCTAGTTGGCCAAACCAACCGGATAATTCGAAGAGAGGGATGATGTGTGTGTGTGCGCGCGCGATCGATAAAGAGTGCCATCGAATTTGTGTGTGCCCACGTCAAAGATATCGAGTGGCTGGCTGTTACGTCTTGAGCTTGCGTTGGTTTTCCCCGAAGAGGAAGGGATGATGCAGCAAAGTAGCGTAAGTATTACCCTCAGTTTTTGAGAACCAAGGTATCAATCCAGTAGGAGGCCATGCTCAAGTCCCTCGTACCTGCACAAAACGATAGCTACTCGCAACCAACGCGATTAGGGGTTGTCAATCCCTTCACGGTCACTTACGAGAGTGAGATCTGATAGATATAATATTTTTGGTATTTTTGGTATAAAGATGCAAAGTAAAAAGTAAAAGCAAAGTAAAAGGCAAAGCAAGATCAAAGTGATGGAGATTGATATGATGAGAATAGACCCGGGGGCCATAGGTTTCACTAGTGGCTTCTCTCAAGAGCATACGTATTCTACGGTGGGTGAACAAATTACTGTTGAGCAATTGACAGAATTAAGCATAGTTATGAGAATATCTAGGCATGATCATGTAAATAGGCATCACGTCCGTGACAAGTTGACCGAAACGATTCTGCATCTACTACTATTACTCCACTCATCGATCGCTATCCAGCATGCATCTAGAGTATTAAGTTAAAAACAGAGTAACACCTTAAGGAAGATGACATGATGTAGAGAGATAAATTCATGCAATATGAAATAAACCCCATCTTGTTATCCTCGATGGCAACGATGCAATATGTGCCTTGCTGCCCCTTCTGTCACTGGGAAAGGACACCGCAAGATCGAACCCAAAGCTAAGCACTTCTCCCATGGCAAGAACTACCAATCTAGTTGGCCAAACCAAACGGATAATTCGAAGAGACTTGCAAAAATAACCAATCATACATAAAAGAATTCAGAGAAGATTCAAATATTATGCATAGATAGACTTGATCATAAACCCACAATTCATCGGTCTCAACAAACACACCGCAAAAAGAAGATTACATCGAATAGATCTCCACAAGAGAGGGGGAGAACTTTCTATTGAGATTCAAAGAGAGAGAAGAAGCCATCTAGCTAGTAACTATGGACCCGAAGGTCTGAGGTAAACTACTCACACTTCATCGGAGGGGCTATGATGATGTAGAAGCCCTCCGTGATGACGGCCCTCTTCCAGCGGAGCTCCAGAACAGGCCCCAAGATGGGATCTCGTGGATACAGAAAGTTGCGGCGGTGGAATTAGGTTTTTGGCTCCTGTTCTGATTGTTTGGGTACGTAGGTATATATAGGAGGAAGGAGTACGTCGGTGGAGCACCGAGGGGCCCACGAGGCAGGGGGCGTGCCCTAGGGGGGCGCGTCCCCCACCCTCATGACCGCCTCTTTTGTTCCTTGGAGCAGGGTCCAAGTCTCCTGGATCACGTTCGGTGAGAAAATCACGTTCCTGAAGGTTTTATTCCGTTTGGACTCCGTTTGATATTCCGTTTCTTCGAAACACTGAAATAGGCAAAAAAACAGCAATTCTGGGTTGGGCCTCCGGTTAATAGGTTAGTCCCAAAAATAATATAAAAGTGGAAAATAAAGCCCAATATAGTCCAAAATAGTAGATAATATAGCATGGAGCAATCAAAAATTATAGATACGTTGGAGACGTATCACTGGCCTACTGGAACGTGAGATGGGACATGTGCAGTTTGTCTCTGTGGCATGGATACCTACCTGCAGCGCTCGACTATCGGTGTGTGGTGGGGGAAGAGGGAGGCCCAATTAACTATAGAGGTACAATGGCTGGTATATGTGTGGAGGAGGAGAGAGGCCTACCTCATGTATTACTCCACTCATCGACCGCTATCCAGCATGCATCTAGAGTATTAAGTTAAAAATAGAGTAACGCCTTAAGCAAGATGACATGATGTAGAGAGATAAATTCATGCAATATGAAATAAACCCCATCTTGTTATCCTTGATGGCAACGATGCAATACGTGCCTTGCTGCCCCTTCTGTCACTGGGAAAGCACACCGCAAGATCGAACCCAAAGCTAAGCACTTCTCCCATGGCAAGAACTACCAATCTAGTTGGCCAAACCAAACGGATAATTCGAAGAGAGGGATGATCTGTGTGTGCGCGCGCGCGATCGATAAAGAGTGCCGTCGAATTTGTGTGTGCCCACGTCAAAGATATAGAGTGGCTGGCTGTTACGTCTTGAGCTTGCGTTGGTTTTCCCCGAAGAGGAAGGGATGATGCAGCAGAGTAGTGTAAGTATTTCCCTCAGTTTTTGAGAACCAAGGTATCAATCCAGTAGGAGGCCATGCTCAAGTCCCTCGTACCTGCACAAAACGATAGCTACTCGCAACCAACGCGATTAGGGGTTGTCAATCCCTTCACGGTCACTTACGAGAGTGAGATCTGATAGATATAATATTTTTGGTATTTTTGGTATAAAGATGCAAAGTAAAAAGTAAAAGCAAAGTAAAAGGCAAAGCAAGATCAAAGTGATGGAGATTGATATGATGAGAATAGACCCGGGGGCCATAGGTTTCACTAGTGGCTTCTCTCCAGAGCATAAGTATTCTATGGTGGGTGAACAAATTACTGTTGAGCAATTGACAGAATTAAGCATAGTTATGAGAATATCTAGGCATGATCATGTATATAGGCATCACGTCCGTGACAAGTAGACCGAAACGATTCTGCATCTACTACTATTACTCCACTCATCGACCGCTATCCAGCATGCATCTAGAGTATTAAGTTAAAAACAGAGTAACACCTTAAGCAAGATGACATGATGTAGAGAGATAAATTCATGCAATATGAAATAAACCCCATCTTGTTATCCTCGATGGCAACGATGCAATATGTGCCTTGCTGCCCCTTCTGTCACTGGGAAAGGACACCGCAAGATCGAACCCAAAGCTAAGCACTTCTCCCATGGCAAGAACTACCAATCTAGTTGGCCAAACCAAACGGATAATTCGAAGAGACTTGCAAAAATAACCAATCATACATAAAAGAATTCAGAGAAGATTCAAATATTATTCATAGATAGACTTGATCATAAACCCACAATTCATCGGTCTCAACAAACACACCGCGAAAAGAAGATTACATTGAATAGATCTCCACAAGAGAGGGGGAGAACTTTCTATTGAGATTCAAAGAGAAAGAAGAAGCCATCTAGCTACTAACTATGGACCCGAAGGTCTGAGGTAAACTACTCACACTTCATCGGAGGGGCTATGATGATGTAGAAGCCCTCCGTGATGACGGCCCTCTTCCAGCGGAGCTCCGGAACAGGCCCCAAGATGGGATCTCGTGGATACAGAAAGTTGCGGCGGTGGAATTAGGTTTTTGGCTCCTGTTCTGATCATTTGGGTACGTAGGTATATATAGGAGGAAGGAGTACGTCGGTGGAGCACCGAGGGGCCCACGAGGCAGGGGGCGTCCCCTAGGGGGGCGCGCCCCCCACCCTCATGACCGCCTCTTTTTTTCCTTGGAGCAGGGTCCAAGTCTCTTGGATCACGTTCGGTGAGAAAATCACGTTCCTGAAGGTTTTATTCCGTTTGGACTCCGTTTGATATTCCGTTTCTTCGAAACACTGAAATAGGCAAAAAAACAGCAATTCTGGGTTGGGCCTCCGGTTAATAGGTTAGTCCCAAAAATAATATAAAAGTGGAAAATAAAGCCCAATATAGTCCAAAATAGTAGATAATATAGCATGGAGCAATCAAAAATTATAGATACGTTGGAGACGTATCACTGGCCTACTGGAACGTGAGATGGGACATGTGCAGTTTGTCTCTGTGGCATGGATACCTACCTGCAGTGCTCGACTATCGGTGTGTGGTGGGGGAAGAGGGAGGCCCAATTAACTATAGAGGTACAATGGCTGGTATATGTGTGGAGGAGGAGAGAGGCCTACCTCATGTATTAAGGAGATTGATCTGCCTCATGTATTAAGGGAGATCGATCGGCATCCATGCATATGTGCAGGAGATGAATAAGGTTGGGAGAGAGACAGAGCTAGAGTGTTGGAGGGGGTGGTAGTGGAGTTGCTTCTAACAAATTGTGGGATAGGCTTGCTAGACAAACGGAGGGCACGCCCGCAATATCAATAAGAGAGGAGATGGCTGCTTGTTGTCTATGCACGTGCGTGTGAGAGACGGGTCAGGAGGCACGCACGAATGATGAGGGGGGACGATGTGGCTGTGGTAAGCAGACATAACTACATAGGAAGATCAATCGCCCTTTGTAAGATAAAGGAGAGACATAACTTGTGAGGTACGTCAATTGATGGGGGGTAGTTAAAGTCGATCTAGGTATATGTTGGGAGATCGATCGGTATACATGCATGTGTGTGTTAGAAGAAAATGAGGCACGAGGAGAAGGATAGAGACAGAGGGATGCATGTAGGAGGTGGTACGAGAGGCATACTATATCGAGGGGGAGGAGTGTGCGAGTACGAGAACGATGAAAAGAGTGGTTGGAGTGAGGCATGAACAGTGACAAGAGAAGAGGGGAAGCTTGTGTTTGTGCTAGGCGCACCTGGCTAGAGAGGCATATCGATCGATGTGTGCTGTAAAGAAGGAGCTGGGGGCCTACACACATCGTGGGTGAATGACCTAAAGTGAAAAGACGAATTTGCGCGATGGAGCTAGAGAATGCCGAGGGAGGGTGAGAGGGATGCGGGCGTGTGCATGCACAAGAGAAAGTTAGCGCTAGCTACAAAGATAAGAGGGTTGTGTGGGTGTAAAAGACGAATAGAGATCATATATACTTCATTATAAAAAGCGAATTCGGATATTTGAAGAATTTATCATAGTGTTTCAAACCGACGGATGTGTGAATATATATAACGGTGATACACATGGTGTGGTTATGAACATGGTATACTACATTTAATATGTTTTATCTCTACTCTTATAAAAAACGGAGTTGTTGATGATGGTGTGCCTGCCATCCTGCATTATAGGCCATCTGGTTTATATCTGGCGGATAACAATGAAACTATGATGGTTGAAGTTGGCAACAATCATGATTGTAGATTCTTATTGAAATAGAGAAACGAATTCAAATTTAGTTCGAATTGCAGCGGTAGTATAGACATTTGGAATGCACTAAAATGTTGGTATGAGTAGGTTACATGCATTATACAGCAAGCAAAAAAATTTAATCGGACATAACATGGATTCATACTCCCTCCTTCAATCTATATAGGGCGTAATGAGATTTTTAAGACCGCCTTTGACTATTGACAAGATTAATAGTACATGACATGCACAATGTGAAAATTATATCATTGAAAGAACCTTTCACAGACGAATTTAATGGTGTGTTTTGTGTAAGTTGCATGTCATATATCATTGCTCTAATATTTGGTCAAAGTTAGCATCGAAAAATGCATTAGGCCTTATATAGATGGAAGGAGGGAGTAGCTTTGAATAGCATTTGTATAGTAAAACAGGGAAAGACTCTCTCTTTGTGTGGTGTGAATAGTTTTATTTTTTTCGTACTTTTTGGTTGAGGGAAGTGCGAATTGATTTGGTACGTACAAGTACAATATTACTACACGTTAGGCTTGTCCCTAAAATTCAACCCGCATCTTGTTATATCCCGAAAATTCAGATATCGTGCTCCCAAAACTGGCGCCTTCACAACCCGCGCCTTGCTATCCCGAAAATACAACGCGCGCGAAAACTACCTCCAGCTGCCAAATCCCGACACGCGAAATCCCCCTTCTAACCCTGAGCTGAGAGGGCCGCTAGTTCAAATCGGTGGGGGGGTACTTTTGTAACATACCCTACATTTTGGACAAGTGTGTTCCTAAGTCATGCTTCACTCCCTCCCATCGCCCCCTTTTCGCCATTCGAAATCCCAGGCCGCTATAACCTCTCCGCTCTAGCCGCGAAACCCCACCCTCCTCCGTCCGCCACATCACCGCTGCCCAGCCGGAGCCTCTTCCCCGACAACGTCGTCCAGCGCAACAGCTCAACGTCCCTCATCCACCTCCCCGGATGAGGATCCATCGTCCATCTCGTCGTCCCGTTGGTTCAGCCGCCCCGTCCTCCACCTCCAAGGAGCTGCTCCGATGATTGCCTCGTCTATCGCGGCTGTTCCATCCCCATAGCGCTGCCTTAACCTGCTCCACCGGAACCGCAGCATCCTCACCCACTCCTTGGACAAAGTCGAGGCCTACTCGGCGCCACGAAAGAGGTTGTACACTCATCGCATCACACCTTCTCCTTAACTCGACCTCCGGGCGCCGACGGTGCTCCATCCCGCACCCCCATGGAGCGGCTACCTTGAAGCCGGCGTCGCGGGTGACATCTCCACGGCGGCTCTCCCCCAGTGCGAGGCCCCTTCGGCGGCGGCGGCCATACCAGCCAGATCTGCTGCTGCTGCTCCGGCTCTCGCTCGATCACTCGCTCGCCCAGCTGTTGCTGCTGCTGCTCTCCCCCTCGCTCATGCTGCTGCTTTGCTCCGATTAAGCCACACTTCAGTCGACTGAATCGACTTTTGGGTCAGTCGATTTTCAGGGGTTGGGGGGCTCGCCGGAGTTAAGGAAGAACCACCCGCAGCGGGGACGGGGGATCGCCGGAGAGGTACCCCACTATCTATCTTAGGGTTCAGGGTGGGGCGGGGGGCCTAGAGGGCTAGCGGGGGCGGTGGCGAGTTGTTTCGGGGCGGTGAGGTAGCGCTGGGGCCGGCGGTTCGGTCGGTGGTGGCTGGCGGCTCAGGGGGGTGCAGGTTGAAGATGAACTGCAGGCCCTCCCTAAACTACATGTCAAGTGCCTCTCTGCTACCATTGCGTTCAGTTTCGATAGTAGCATTCAGATTCCACAGTAAATTTCAGTTTCGACAGTTAAGTTCAGAGTCAACAGTTTTTACCTCATCTGTTGTAGTCAGGTGGTTTTTGGTGATGTTAATTTTACATCCATTCTACATCATCTATTGGAGATGCTATTAGAATCCCACTTGAGATTGACGATGTCTGTCTTGTGCTGCTTCAGCCTTGACATCTTACGGCTCACCGGAGTTGCTCCAATGACAGAACGATCCGTCACAACAGAGCAGTGCCCTGGACACCGTCTACAGATTCCTCAGATCTTCCTCCACACCTCCGACAGCCACCTCTGCCTCAACTGCTTCAGCGACCAACCCAATGATGCTGAGGTCGACACGGCTACGGCAAAGAGGTTGTACACTTGTTGCATCACTTATTACTATACATTCACGTCGATCCATTAGGGCTATTTTGGTTCAATGGAAAAACATCGATCCACTGGTTTTTACCATCACTCTAAATTTCTGCATGCTGTCCTTACATAATCTCACCATATTTTTTTCGTATGCATGTCCGATATTGTACACAGTCATGCTGAACATGTAGAGAAAAAGAGAAGAGTTTTGCGCGGCAATACATTGTCATGCAGACATCACTCCATGGTGGGTTCAATGGCAAACCCTCCCCACCCCTCTCCAGATTGTAATCCAAAGGAAGATATATGTTCTGAGGCGGATTCGAACGCCGCTGACCACTCCTATTTACCCCCCAAGGTGTTTGCTCTACCTTGGCATGATGATGTTAGTCATATCATGCATATGTTGCCTTGCAGTGCCTACTTTTAACATCATATATGTCATCTGCTTAGTTTAGACATGTTCTGTAATGCCACCTGTTTAGTTTCTATATCATATATGGGAATTATGCAGTCTCATGTCTTTTAGCCAGCCATAATATATGTGAAATGTGCAATGCCATCCTGTTTAACCAGGCATCATATATTTGAATGATATCTTGCCCATCCTTTTCTTCATTACATTTCCATTTGTCGACAATGTTTGTACATTAAACTACACTTCCTGTGAATCAGCCATTTGGGTGGGAGATGGAAAAATCTGGAGTGAAAACAAGGCCTTCAGAGCAGACAGTGCTACCTGTCGAAGCAGATCTCTTGTTGGGTCCCGATAGCTCCTCAGAGATGGATTCAGAGACAGATGACTAGTCCTATTCCGCCACTAAGGTGTATGCTCTAACTTGGCATGGTTATACTACTCATATCATGCATACGGTGTCTTGCATCGCATAGTTTAGACATCATATACACAATATTCAACACCATGTTCTTAGTTCAGACATCATATCGAATGCCCTCTGTTTAGCATATAAATCACATATGTGAATTAAATGATGCGATCTTGATTACTTAGATAACATGTAGGTCAATTATGTCATGCGATCCTGTTTAGTTATTCATCATATCTTTGAATTATGTTATGCTATGCTATCCAGTTTAGATAGACATCATATATGTGAAATTATTTCATGCTATCCGTTTTAATTAAACAATATACATGTCAACTATTTCATGCCCTCTTTTTTCCACACTATTTATTGCATCTGTCTCTCATACAATGTCTGTACATTCAACTATGTTTCCTATTTATCAGCCATTTGAATTGGAGTGGGTGATGCCAGTATCTAGCGGACTAAAAACACGGTCTTCAAATAAAACAGTGCTACCTCTTGGTGGAGATAGCACCCCGGTTGTACATGCACAAGAACCAGCCCTACCACACATAACCCAAACTCTCGCAGATTGTACCCCTACTACGATGGACAAAGAACCAGCTTCACCCAATCTAACCCCAACCCCAGCCGATAGTAACCCAGTTCCTGTTGACACAGCACCATCTCCACCATAGAGCTCCCAAACAAGAGCAGTTAGTAAGGCAGCTCCAGTGCCCATAGGGCCAGTACTATCACGGCGAACCCCAACTCCACCAGTTAGTACGCCTATTCCTGTGAAGGAAGCACAACCAGCTAGTCATAGTTTAGCATCTATCACATTTGATGTTGTTAAATCGTATGTGCGTATCTTCCCATCTTGGAAATATTATACCGAAGATGAAGGAAAATGTCGGTTGCAGGTGTTTGTCCAGGAGTTATGTGTAAGTAATGTTATTCATGGCAATTACTTTGCTTCGTCCCATACATCCTACCTCCATGATGGTTATAATACAGCAAATTTTCCCATTTTTCTCTATAGAGAATGACCGATTTGGAAACTCAGGATGTGGTAACCTGTGCTAATACCTCTGCTATCTTCAAGAATGCTTGGTGGCAGTATCGGAATTACATGAAGAAAACGTACTTCACCGGCAAAGAAACTCATCAAATTCCCTTACGTTATCCTGAGACACATTTACTGACGATGACTAGGAACGCCTTGTTCTGTACTGGTCCCGAACCAAGAATGTGGTAAGGTCTATGAGCTCATTTTCTATTTTTAAGTATTATATTCTTGCGTCTTACTGTACTCTGTTCATGTAGAACAAGTGCCTAAACCTGAAGAACAACTGTTCTAATTTAAGATTCCATTGCTACCATAGGACATAGATATATGTTTGTTTGATGCTTTTATTATGTACAAGTACTTGGCAATAGAAGACTTGGTAGTTTAAGCTTGTCCACCTTACTAATGAACTGGTTCACCGAAATGAGTTTCATATACTAGTACATGCTAAACTTGTTATGTGTCTGCTTGTTTCTTCTTTTAGAATGCTGACGGAATATTAGGGAAGAGTGCCTTATTAAGCAACGTAAAGGAAGTAATGCAGATAAGGTTCAGGATAGTGACACATCCTGTCTTGGTTTAGTGTTGCAGTTACTGGCCACTACCGCTTGCACAAGCTATTCAAACTCACTGTCTGAATCAGTTCGGTTTGTTGAGTCTCAACTACAAGCTGAAAGACATCGATCAGCTGTGCTGCGACAAGAAGCGGAGGGACTGCGGAAGTCCCTGGAGCATTCAGATGCATACTTTTTGGTGCAACAGCAAGCGTTGGAGGATTTTAGCGCCAAACAGGACAAAGCTAATCAGCTTGCTAAGCTTATTGCCAGCATGGTGGATACCTAGGATAACGTTTCTTGAGTCTTCTGAAGTTGTTTCAGTTATGCTCTTGTTTTGTTGTCGCGTTTATTTGCACTGGTGGCCAATTTTGACGGCCAGTGTATATGATATGCTGCTTTGTTCCCTATATTTGCACTGGTGGCGAACTTTTATGCCCAGTGGATGTAATATGTGTAATAGCCGTGATAGCCTAGCGTTAGTTGCTTGCTTATTTATTTCCTTGTTGTCTTGTTTATTTGTTTGCTTGTAGTCATTGCAGTTCTTTTTCCGCGGTTAACTAGTGGCTGCAATAACCTATTTTTTAAAACTAGGCCACAATAACCATGGGCTAATATTTACTGTAGTGACACTGGGCCTCCTACGGGCCGTAGAAACGGTGGGCCTTCTACGGGCCATAGAAACAGTAGGCCTTCTACGGGTCGTAGAAACAATGGGCCTTCTACGGGCCGTATCATCAATGGGCCTTATACGGGCCGTATGATCGATTGGCCAAACATGGGCCAATAACAGGCCGCATTATTGCCGTAAACGGGCTAGAGTTGGAATCGTCCGTTCATGGGCCAACCGTAACGGGCCATCGTTAATAGGCCGTATTTGATGACGCTATGAAAACGGCCCAACGTATTAACGTACCACAAACGGGCCGACTGTAACCACGGGCTGAATTTGGCCCACAAGCAGAAAATGAAAGTAACGGGCCGTAAGTAAATGAATGCTGGAAATGAGCCCAAGAATAAATGGGCTTTGAGAAGGCCGAAAGATAACATGAGCTGGAAACGGCCCAACGGAATAACGGGCCGCTAATGGGTATAAAGTGATACAATGTTCATTACGTGCCAGTTTCACCACGGGCCGTTAATGGGTGTAAAGTGATACATTGTTCATTACGGGCCAGTTTCACCACGGGCCGTTAATAGGCCAAGAGTTACATAGGGCCTCATATGGGCCGAAAGACTTCATGGGCCATACATGGGCCAAAAGTGAATACGGGCTGGAATCATATTGGATGGCCCAGATGACGCTACTGGGCCTAATTCGGATAGGGCGTAACGGGCCTTGGGTTAGTGGGCTATAAATGGGCTATATGCAAACATCCCGTTAACAGGCTTTCCATGTGCCAGCCCGCCACCTTTTGACCAAGTCAAACAGGCCGGCCTTTTCACAGGAATGGGCCTCTGTTGGGCCATGCCACATGTCGACATATCATAGGCGCCTTCCGTCCAGTGAGTGGTTGACATCTGTCCCAACGATGAGCCGACACGTGTTTCCTCCAGCCAATGATGATTTTACACGTGGAAAATCCCCATTGGTTGGGGCTGTTAATGGGTTATCGGATCGAAAACCCGACCCGATAGCTTAACGGCATTCTGTTAAGGTGGATGCCACGTGTCGGTCACCCTTGACGAAAGCACTTCTGTGACGCGCGATTTATCGTCATGGAAGTGGACACTTCCGTGATGATAATTTTGGTAATGTCATGGAACACTTCTACGACAACATAGGTATGAATATCTTGATTATGTCATAAATTTGTCATGGATGTACATGCATGACAAAAAAGCGACCTACTGTGACAAACACGTATCATCACGGAAGTGTATTTTTTTTGTAGTGAATATAAAGTGACATTCTTTTGCATTAAGATTTCGTGCATCCAACCATAAAAACACATGACAACCTCTGCTTCCCTCTGTGAAGGGCCTATCTTTTATTCTTGTCTTATACTTCATACAAGAATCATGGTGATCTTCACCTTTCCTTTTTACATTTTATCCTTTGGCAAGCACAATGTGTTGGAAAGATCCTGATATATATAGCTAATTGGATGTGAGTTTTCATGAACTATTATTGTTGACATTACCCTTGAGGTAAAAGGTTGGGAGGCAAAACTATAAGCCCCTATCTTTCTCTGTGTCCGATTAAAACTTCATACCCATAAGTATTGCGTGAGTGTTAGCAATTGTGAAAGACTAAATGATAGTTGAGTATGTGGACTTGCTGACAAGCTCTTATATTGACTCTTTCTGATGTTATGATAAATTGGAATTGCTTCAATGACTGAGATTATAGTTTGTTAGTTTCCAATGAAGTATTTGATTCATACTCGAAATTATGAATGAATTGTTACTTTAGCATAAGAAATCATATGGCAATATATATATTGTTGTTCTAAGAATGATCATGATGCCCTCATATCCGTATTTTATTTTATCGACACCTCTATCTCTAAACATGTAGACATATTTTTCGATATCGGCTTTCGCTCGAGGAAAAGCGAGGTCTAAGCTTGGGGGATTTGATACGTCCATTTTGCATCATGCTTTTATATCAATATTTATTGCATTATGGGATGTTATTACACATTATGTCACAATACTTATGCCTATTCTCTCTTATTTTACAAGGTTTACATGAAGAGGGAGAATGTCGGCAGCTGGAATTCTGGGCTGGAAAAGGAGCAAATATTAGAGATCTATTCTGCACAACTCCAAAAGTCCTAAAACTCCACGAAAGTCAGTTTGAGAATATATAAAAAATATTGGGTGAACAGAGCACCGGAGGGGGCCACCCACCGTCCACGAGGGTGGGTGGCGCGCCCCCCTACCTCGTGGGCCCCCTGGCAGTCCTCCGGTGCCCATCTTTGGCTATATGAAGTTGATACGTCTCCAACGTATCTATAATTTTTTATTGTTCTAAGCTATTATATTATCCATCTAGGATGTTTTATATGTTATTTTATATGATTTTTGGGATAACCTATTAACCTATAGCCCAGTGCTAGTTTCTATTTTTTTCCTTGTTTTAGAGTATCGCAGAAAAGGAAAACCAAACGGAGTCCAATTGACCTGAAACTTGATGGAGCTTATTTTTGGACCAGAAGAAGGCCATCGAGTAAAAGATTTGGGCCAGAAGAGTCCCGGGCTGCCCACGAGGGTGGGAGGCGCGCCCACCCCCCCTGGGCGCGCCCCCTACCTCGTGGACAGCCCGGAGACCCGCCTGACTTGTTCTTGATGCCAAAACCTATTACATATACAGAAACTTTCAGAAAGAAACCTAGATCGGGAGTTCCGCCGCCGCAAGCCTCAGTAGCCACCGAAAACCAATCTACACCCATTCTGGCACCCTGCCGGAGGGGGGATTCTGTCTACAATGGCCATCTTCATCATCCCGGCGTTCTCCATGACGAGGAGGGAGTAGTCCACCCTCGGGGCTGAGGGTATGTACCAGTAGCTATGTGTTTGATCTTTCTCTCTTCTGTTCTTGATATCGCATGATCTTGATGTATCGCGAGCTTTGCTATTATAGTTGGATCTTATGATGTTTCTCCCCCTCTACTATCTTGTAATGGATTGAGTTTTCCCTTTGAAGTTATCTTATCGGATTGAGTTTTTAAGGATTTGAGAACACTTGATGTATGTCTTGCATGTGCTTATCTTTGGTGACAATGGGATATCATGTGATCCACTTGATGTATGTTTTGGTGATCAACTTGCGAGTTCCGTAACCTCGTGAACTTATGCATAGGGGTTGGCACATGTTTTCATCTTGACTCTCCGGTAGAAACTTTGGGGCACTCTTTGAAGTTCTTTGTGTTGGTTGAATAGATGAATCTGAGATTGTGTGATGCATATCGTATAATCATACCCACGGATATTTGAGGTGACATTGGAGTATCTAGGTGACATTAGGGTTTTGGTTGATTTGTGTCTTAAGGTGTTATTCTAATATGAACTCTTAAATAGATCGATTAGAAAGAATAACTTTGAGGTGGTTTCGTACCCCACAATAATCTCTTCATTTGTTCTCCGCTATTAGTGACTTTGGAGTGACTCTTTGTTGCATATTGAGGGATAGTTATATGATCCAATTATGTTATTATTGTTGAGGGAACTTGCACTAGTGAAATTATGAATCCTAGGCCTTGTTTCAACGCATTGCAATACCGTTTGTGCTCACTTTTATCATTAGTTACCTAGCAGTTTTTATATTTTCAGATTACAAAAACCTTTATCTACCATGCATATTGCACTTGTATCACCATCTCTTCACCGAACTAGTGCACCTATACAATTTACCATTGTATTGGGTGTGTTGGGGACATAAGAGACTCTTTGCTATTTGGTTGTAGGGTTGCTTGAGAGAGACCGTCTTCATCCTACGCCTCCCACGGATTGATAAACCTTAGGTCATCCACTTGAGGGAAATTTGCTACTGTCCTACAAACCTCTGCACTTGGAGGCCCAACAACGTCTACAAGAAGAAGGTTCTAACGCCCCATATGTAACTTGCCATATTTGTATTCCAACTCTTGCCATTTTCGGCACTAAGTTATGATATTTCCTCGTTGTTGGGTTTTGTCTTCGTGTTGCTTTTGTCTTTTTTCATGCATCTCATATCATGTCATCATGTGCATCGCTTTTCCATACATGTTCGTCTCATGCATTCGAGCATTTTCCCCGTTGTCCGTTTTGCATTCTGACGCTCCTATGTCCTCTGGTGTCCCCTTTTGCCTCTTTTCCGTGTGCAGGTGTTAAACGTTGTCGGATTGGACCGAGACTTGCCAAGCGGCCTTGGTATACTACCGTTAGACCGCCTGTCAAGTTTCATGCCATTTGGACTTCGTTTGATACTCCAACGGTTAACCAAGGAACCGAAAAGGCCTCGTGTGTGTTGCAGCCCAACACCTCTCCAAAGTGTCCCAGAACCCACCTAAACCCCCTCCAACGTCTCGGTCGTTCGATCATGATCGTGTGGCCGAAAACCGTGCTCAATTTGGAGCCTCCTAGCTCCTTCCATGTATAAATAGGCATCTCCCCCAAAAATCTCGGATCAATCCACCCCTAACCCTAGCTCTTCTTCCTCCCGCCGCCGCCGGACACGTCCGAGATGGCCGGACGCGTCCGCTCCGCCGCCCAGACCAACCAGGGGCTACCAAGTGGCGCGCCTGTGCCCACTTCGCCGCCGGCCCGCTCGGCCTGTCGCGGGCCCCCAAGGACCCGGTCGCCTCACCGCCGCCCGACAGCTCCGCCCTGCCGCGCAGCTCACCACCCCGCCGCGTAGCTCGTCGCCGGTGTAACACCCCGGATATGACTTACCCAATTTGTACACCAACTCTTGCCGTTTCCGGCGTTAAGTTATTTTATTTTCTCGGGTTCGGGTTTTTGTCTCCGTGTGTTGTTGCCGTTGTCATGCATCTCATATCATGTCATCATGTGCATTGCATTTGCATACGTGTTCATCTCATGCATTCGAGCATTTTCCCCATTGTCCGTTTTGCATTCTGGCGCTTCGTTCTCCTCCGGTGGTCATTTCTACCTTTCTTTCGTGTGTGGGGATTAAACATTTCCGGATTGGACCGAGACTTGCCAAGCGGCCTTGGTTTACTACAGGTAAACCGCCTGTCAAGTTTCGTACCATTTGGACTTCGTTTGATACTCCAACGGTTAACCGAGGGACGAAAAGGCCTCGTGTGTGTTGCAGCCCAACACCCCTCCAATTTGGCCCAAAACCCACCTAAACCTTCTCCATCATCTAGATCGTTCGATCACGACCGCGTGGCCGAAAACCGCACCTCATTTGGACTCTCCTAGCTCCTTCCACCTCTATATAAAGAACCCCCCCCCCCCCATTTCAATTCACGGACGAAACCCTAGTACCACCCACCTCTCGCGTCGGCGGACATTTTTTTGTCCGGCTGGACACGTCCGGATCCACCCGCCGCCGCCACGTCAGCTCCCGTGAGCCCCACTTCGCCGCAGCCGCCAGGGCCCACGGGGCCCATCGCCGGCCCTCCTGGCCCGAAGCTCCCGCGCCGCCCGCGTGTTGACCCCGCCGCCCCAGCGCCTCCTCGCCTCCATCTCCGGTGGCCCGCGCCACCGCGCCGCAGTGCGCCCTCGCCGGCGGCCGCCTCGCCCCTCCCTGGCGACGACCGCGGCAGCGCCGCCCGCGCCGCCCTCTCCTTCCACGCCGGCCGCCGCCCACCGCGTCCACAGCTCCGGCCACCGGCGCCCGCGGCCACCCCACCGGAGTCCGCCGCCGCCTTCCACTCCGTCTCCGGCGAGCACAGCTCTAGCCGCCGCCTCGGTTCACGCGCCCGATCTAGTTCCAGATCTGAGATTCGGTTGAACTTTGACCTAATTTTCAGTAATATTTTGCCATGTTCATCGCATCGTAACTCCGCATCCGTAGCTCCGTTTTGGGCATATAGCATATCAAAATGTTCATCTCAGAGAGTACATCATTTCATTCCATTGCATCATTTTCATTTGAGTTCATATTGATGCCCGAAATGCTGTTAGAAGAGGGCTACTTGAGATATTTGTCAGATCTGCTACCCCATTTAGATATTTGTCATTTTTGCCATGATTATTGTGTGCATGATATGCCCATGAGCTCTACATATGTTTTGTTAAGGGTTTTGCCATCTTTCCAGAGGTGCAACCCATGTATTTTTGTGATGAGTGTGGTGACTAGCAGAAGCTTGCAAAGTGAGGCACTTGGTAATGCTGATTTCAGGGACTTAGCATTTCCACTAAGTCCTTGAGCTGTTTATCTCCTATGGCCATATGTTCATGTTGTTTCCTAGTGATCCGTGCCTCTTTTGAGGATGATCAGTAAGGATGTTTTGTTAATCTTGTAGTGCTCTATCCATCCAAGTCTTTGTTTGCAATTATGGAGCATGCTACCTTGAGTCAATCGAGCTCTACTTTTGCTACTTCGCGAATCTGGGCAGATTGTCTACTTGTTAGCGATTTTGCCGATGATGTTGTAGTTGATCCGTACATGCTATGCTATTGTTCTTGCCATGTCTAGCTTGAATTTTGTGTATTCTTGATGGGTGTATGCTTAGATTATCATGACTTGCTCCGTAGTGAGTGCATCGAGCTCGTAAACATGCCTACTTGATATCTGTTTTCAGCATGCTCCAGTTTTCACTAAGTCTGAGAACTGATTATGTTTTGCCATGTTCACATGCTTGCAATTGTATTTGTTGACCCCTTTTGGCTCAAGGTCACTAAGGGACTTTTGTTAAGCTCTTTGAGTAGCTCCATGCCATGCTTTACTTTTCCATGTTCAGGTCGTGTAGCATGTAGTTTTGTTGCTCCGAAAAGTGCTATCTGATCTAAAATTCCAGACAAGTGTTAATTTCACTAAGTCTGAAATCTGTTTGGCATATGCATTTTTGCCATGCTTGTTTGAACCTGATAATGGATGAATTGGCCGTAGCTCAGTGCTAGACTTTTGTTAAGCATCATGAATGCATCCCTGCCATGTATTTTTATGCCATTTTTGAGTGTTTTAGCTCGTTCATCTCATTGCATTTAGATGGCTACTTGCTATAAATCGCAGACCGGTGTCATATTTGAATCGCTTGCCATTTCCAAAACCGTAACTCCGATTCATCTCATCTTTCCAGTGGCACACTTGGATTCCCAAGTTGGGGCAAGGTTCTTGCATCCCTAGTCATATCTTTCTTTTGCATCTCGCATCGCATCCCGCATAGCATATCATCTTTGCATCATTTTGTTTGTTCCTTGCACGTGGTTGATTGTGTCCTTGTTGCTTGTTTGTCTTGTTTGGGTAGAGCCAGGAGACGAGTTCGCTAACGAGGAGCCCGTTGAGTTTGCTTTCGAGGATCCAGTCAACTCTGACAACTTTGCAGGCAAGATGATCATACCCTCGAAATCACTACTATCTTTGCTATGCTAGATTGCTCGCTCTTTTGCTATGCCAATGCTATGATGCCTACCACTTGCTTTCAAGCCTCCCAAATTGCCATGTCAAACCTCTAACCCTCCATGTCCTAGCAAACCGTTGATTGGCTATGTTACCGCTTTGCTCAGCCCCTGTTATAGCGTTGCTAGTTGCAGGTGAAGATTGGAGCCGTTCCTTGTGGAACATTATTTACTTGTTGGGATATCATTATATTATCTTGTTATCTAAATGCATCTATATACTTGGTGAAAGGGTGGAAGGCTCGGCCTCTCCGCCTAGTGTTTTGTTCCACTCTTGTCGCCCTAGTTTCCGTCATATCGGTGTTATGTTCCCGGATTTTGCGTTCCTTACGCGGTTGGGTTATAATGGGAACCCCTTGACAGTCTCCTTGATTAAAGCTTTCCAGCAATGCCCAACCTTGGTTTTACCATTTGCCACCTAGCCTCTTTCCCCTGGGTTTCGCGGATCCGAGGGTCATCTTATTTAAACCCCCCGGGCCAGTGCTCCTCTGAGTGTTGGTCCAAACCTAGAGTCCTGTGCAGCGCCCCCTCGGGAAACTCGAGGTTTGGTTTAGTTCCGTATGGAGCGCTCATCTGAGTGTGCCCTGAGAACGAGATATGTGCAGCTCCTATCGGGATTTGTCGGCACAGCGGGTGGTGTTGCTGGACTTGTTTTACCATTGTCGGAGTTGTCTTGAAGAACCGGGATGCCGAGTCTGATCGAAATGTCTCGGGAGGAGGTATATTCCTTTGTTGACCGTGAGAGCTTGTCATGGGCTAAGTTGGGACTCCCCTGCAGGGATTTGAACTTTCGAAAGCCATGCCCGCGGTTATGGGCAGATGGGAATTTGTTAATGTCCGGTTGTAGATAACTTGAACCTTAACTTAATTAAAATGAATCAACTGAGTGTGTTACCGTGATGGCCTCTTCTCGGCGGAGTCCGGGAAGTGGACATGGTGTTGGAGTAATGCTTACGCAGGTTGCTCTCTAGTTTCTCGCTCGCGCTTTGCCTTCTCTTCTCGCTCTCTTTTGCGAATAGGATAGCCACCATATTTGCTAGTCGCTTGCCCCAGCTCCACATATTTACCTTGCCTTACCTATAAGCTTAAATAGTCTTGATCGCGAGGGTGCGAGATTGCTAAGTCCCTGTGGCTCACAGATTACTTCCAAACCAGATGCAGGGCCTGACGATTCCGCTCCAGGTGACGTGCTCGAGCTCAAGTGGGAGTTCGACGAGGACTCTCAACGATACTATGTTTCCTTTCCTGATGATCAGTAGTGGTGCCCAGTTGGGGGTGATCGGGACCGTGTCGCATGTTGGGTTATCTTTTATTTTGGCACCGTAGTCGGGCCATGAGTGTTTGGATGATGTAATGTTATTTATGTACCTTGATTGACATGGCGAGTGTAAGCCAACTATGTTATCTACCCTTTTATTATCTATATTACATGGGATGTTGTGAAGATTGCCTAACTTGCGACATATGCCTTCAATGCGATTATGCCTCTAAGTCGTGCCTCAACACGTGGGAGATATAGTCGCATCGAGGGTGTTACAAGTTGGTAATCAGAGCCTTCCCCGACCTTAGGAGCCCCATTGCTTGATCGTTATTAGCGGCCGAGTTGTGTCTAGAAAAATGTTTTGAGTCATTTAGAAATTATATATCGGAGAGTTTAGGAATTCTTTTTACTTCCCAGTCTCCTCATCGCTCTGGTAAGGCATCCTGACGTAGAGTTTTGACTCTTCTCTTCTCAAAATTCACAAAAAAAAATTTAGGATCACGCGGGTATCTTGGAATCATTCCGATGGTTTTATGATGAGAACATTGTCTTGGTGCCTCCTGTCAGGGGTTTTGTGGAAATGTCCCGGGGAGTTGAGCTCTGAGGTGTTGTCGTCATAATTTTATCGTTGCAGTTCTGGAATACCTGAGTTTAGTACGCCGACATCGAAAATCTCTTTTATGCAGTTCGTTGGTGAGATAACCTCGACGCCACCCAGTACTGGGGCGGGAGTTCGGGAGTATCGCCATAACTTGTATAACGGATGCTTTTCGAAGGTTGAGGTAGATGGTTTCCGAAATTTTTCTCGGTTATGTGTTGAAGGATGGACACAGCTGGATGTAGGATTTGCTAGATTTGGGTGAGATATTATGCTTCCCCTGTATCCCCAACACCTGATTGCATAACCGGAAAGGTTTGGGAGTTTCATAGGTGGGATTTCTAGTAGCTCTAGTTCTTCTTCCATGGATATTGGTTTGAGATTGGGATTTCTTACCAATTATTTGTTCTTGATCCGTACCATGTTGATTTATTTTCTCTACCTAAATTCTAAGTGGCTTCTCAATTTATGGATATGTGACCATTTCAAGAGGAATGCATTCGTTCATTTTGTTCAGATGTGAAGACTATATGTTGCAATTTTCATTCCGTTGGATTCAGCTTCAATATTTATCTATCAATGTGCTAATGGATGTCAACCTCTTCAGGATGGCTCCTCCAACGCGCACGAATCCGAATCCTGATCCGCCACCACCTCCACCTCCTCCGGAGGCATGGCAAGCTGTGATGGCCGCAACCAATGCAAACACACAGTTGATCATGCAAATTCTCCAAGAGCGCAATCAAGGCAACCAAGGGAACCAAGGCAACAATCAGAATCACTTTGCTACACTCAACCAGTTCCTTGCTAACGGGCCAAAGACTTTCAGCAATTGTGTTGAGGCGACCGATGCTGACGATTGGCTTGTGGATCTGTGCAAGTATTTCGAGTGCAGTAACGTCAGGCCTGAGGACTTTGTCAAGTTCGCTTCCTTCCAACTCAAAGATCAAGCTGCAGAATGGTTCCAGCAGTACTAGGATTCCAGAGGTGGATGTGTTATTACCTGGGATGAATTCCGTCAAGATTTCAGAGCTCACCATATTCCTCAGAGTGTGGTTGAAAGCAAGCATGAGGAATTCCGCAACCTGAAGCAAGGCTCTTTGTCTGTCTATGACTACAACAAGTTGTTTCAGAAGCTCGCCCGCTTTGCCAAGCAGGACGTACCTGATGAGAAGAGCATGATATACCAGTTCAGGGGTGGTCTTAGAGAAGAAATTCAGCTAGCTCTTGTTCTCTTCGAGCCTTTGAGATATGATGAGTTCTACAACATGGCACTGAAGCAAGAGTCTGCTCAACTGAGGTGTGATGCTTCCAAGAAGCGAGTCAGAGATGTTACTCCTTCTTCCTCTACTCAAGTGGCCAAGCAGCAGAAGTATTGGCTTCCTCCTCCTCTGTTCCGTCAGCCGTATCAGCAGAAGAGCAAAGGTGGCAGTGGATCTTCCCACCCACCCAACCCTGGCTTTCAGAACAGGACTTCGTCTCAACCTCCAAGATCGAGTGCTCCATATCACCGTCCGCTTTCAGAGGTCACGTGCAACAAGTGCCAACAGAAGGGTCACTATGCCAACAAATGCTTTAATCAGAGGTGCCTCCCTCCTCCTCCTCCTATCAGATCGGCAAGTACAGCTGTGGTCAAGCATAACCCCAAGCATGCTAAGGTCAACTTGCTGAATGCAGCTCAGGCAGAGGACTCATCAAATGTCATCATGGGTAACTTTCCAGTTAACTCTTTTCCCGCAAAAGTTCTTTTTGACACTGGTGCATCGCATTGTTTCATGTCAAGATCATTTGTTTCCAAGCATGACTTCGTTTCACAAATGTTGGGTAAACCTATGGGAGTGGTTTCTCCGGCTAAGTCTATGAGGGCTACTTCAATAGTCCCGGATGTTTCTATCATGTTGGGTGACTTCAAGTTTCTGGCTTCTCCAATGGTTCTTGGCAACTCGGATATTGATCTTATTCTCGGAATGGATTGGCTGTCTAAGCATAAGGCTCAGCTTGATTGTGCAGCCAGGCAGATTCAATTGACTCATTCGTCTGAGGATGTAACTGTGTTTGCCGCTCGTGATGATACCATCCGTCTGTTTTCTCTCAATGAGAAGGGTGAACTTGATGCCATCTTGCAAATTCCAGTCGTTTGCGAATATCAAGACATCTTTCCAGAAGAGCTTCCAGGAATGCCTCCGCACCGGCCAGTTGAATTCGCTATTGATCTTGAGCCTGGTACGGAACCAGTGTGTAAGTGTCCTTACAAGCTCGGACCTGAAGAGTTGAAGGACCTGAAGAAGCAACTCGATATTCAAGAAAGAATGGGTCTCATCTGGCCTAGTTCTTCTCCATGGGGTTGTGGTGTTCTTTTTGTGAAGAAGAAGGATGGAACGGACCGACTTTGTGTTGATTACCGTCCATTGAACAAGAAGACCATCAAGAACAAATACCCACTTCCTAACATCAATGAGCTGTTCGAACAACTCAAAGGTGCCCAAGTATTCTCCAAGCTTGATCTCCGTATGGGTTATCATCAGATTCGAATCCGTGAGCAAGATATTCCCAAGACGGCCTTCAGGACAAGCTATGGTTCATACGAATACACTGTCATGTCTTTTGGCCTCGTCAACGCTCCTCCGACTTTCTCTCGCATGATGAACTTCATCTTCAACGCCTAGACCAATGACTTCGTTTTGGTCTATCTCGACGACATTCTGGTTTTCTCGAAGAACAAGGAAGATCATGCCAAGCACTTGCGTTTGGTACTCGATAAGCTGAGGGAACACAAGTTCTACGCCAAGTTCTCCAAGTGCAAATTTTGGCTCGAGAGGTTCTTTATCTTGGTCATATCATCTCTGCCAAGGGCATCGCAGTGAATCCTGAGAAGGTGTCTGCAATTGTGTATTGGGAACCTCCTCAGAATGTGAAGCAACTCCGTAGCTTCCTCGGTCTCGCAAGCTACTGTCGAAGATTCGTTGAAAACTTTTCTAAGATCGCAAAGCCTCTCTCAAATCTTCTCCAGAAGCACATCAAGTACGTTTGGTCTCCGGAGTGTGACATTGCTTTCAACACTTTGAAAGAGAAATTGATCATTGCTCCAGTTCTGACTCCGCCTGATGAATCCAAGTCGTACGAGGTCTTTTGTGATGCCTCTCTCCAAGGTCTTGGCGCAGTATTGATGCAAGAGAAGAAAGTTGTTGCTTATACCTCTTGCCAGTTGAAGCCCAATGAGAAGAACTACCCCACTCATGATCTCGAGTTGGCGGCAGTTGTGCATGCTCTTTTGACTTGGAGACATCTCTTATTGGGAAGAAAAGTGGACATTTTCACTGATCACAAGAGTCTCAAGTACATCTTCACTCAGCCTAATCTCAACCTCAGGCAAACTCGATGGGTCAAAATGATTCAAGAGTATAATCCGAGTATCGAGTATACTCCAGGCAAGGCCAATGTGATTGCTGACGCATTGAGCAGAAAGGCTTATTGCAACAGTCTGATTCTCAAGCCTTATCAACCCGAGCTTTGTGAAGCTTTCCGCAAACTTAATCTGCAAGTTGTTCCTCAAGGTTTCCTCGCCAACCTTCAAGTCTCTCCTACCTTGGAATACCAGATTCGCCAAGCCCAGCTTCTTGATGCTATGGTGAAAAAGGTAAAGATTGGGATTGCCAAGAGTCAACCCAAGTACAAGTGCTACCGCCTTGATGACAAGGACACTCTTTTCTTCGAGGATCGTATTGTTGTACCCAAAGGTGACCTCCGTAAAGTGATCATGAACGAGGCTCACAATTCTCTCCTCTCCATCCACCCTGGGAGCATGAAGATGTATCAGGACCTCAAGCAGGCTTATTGGTGGACTCGAATGAAGCGCGAGATTGCTCAATTCATGAATGAATGTGATGTCTGCAGAAGAGTGAAGGCAGAACACCAAAGGCCAGCTGGTCTCCTCCAACCTCTTGCCATTCCAGAATGGAAATTTGACCACATTGAAATGGACTTCGTGACTGGGTTTCCAAAATCCAAGCGTGGCAATGATGCTATATTCGTTGTCATCGACAAACTCACCAAAGTGGCTCACTTTCTGCCTATCAAAGAGTCAATCACTGCAGCTCAATTGGAGGAACTCTATACCTCTCGGATTGTCTCTCTGCACGGTATCCCACAAGTTATCTCTTCAGACCGTGGCAACATCTTTACCTCCAAGTTTTGGGATTCTTTTCAGAAGGCCATGGGCACCAACATCCGCTTCAGCACAGCTTTCCATCCTCAAACTAGCGGTCAAGTCGAGCGTGTCAACCAGATTCTTGAAGATATGCTCAGGGCTTGTGTGATCTCCTTCGACATGAAGTGGGAGGATTGTCTTCCTTATGCTGAATTCTCCTACAACAACAGTTTTCAAGCAAGTTCGGGCAAGGCCCCATTTGAAATACTGTATGGCAGGAAGTGACGTACCCCTCTCAACTGGTCTGAAACCGGTGAACGCCAGCTTTTGGGTAATGACTCAATCACAGAGGCAGAGGAAATCTGCAAAGTCATTCGAGATAACCTCAAAGCAGCCCAATCCCGCCAGAAAAGCTACTATGATAGTAAGCACTGTGATTTGGCTTCCGAGATCGGAGATCATGTTTACCTCCGCATCTCTCCTATGAAAGGTACTCGTCGCTTCGGTATCAAAGGGAAGCTTGCCCCTAGATACGTGGGACCTTTCAAGATTGTCAGCAAGAGAGGCGATCTCGCCTATCAACTCAAGATTCCTTCAAACTTTGCAAATGTTCATGATGTGTTCCATGTCTCTCAGCTCCGAAAGTGCTTCAAGACTCCTGACCGCACCATCAACTTCGAGGACATTGAGCTCCAAGAAGATCTATCCTATCGTGAGCACCCAGTTGCTATTCTTGAAGAGACTGAACGCAAGACTCGCAACAAGTCAATCAAATTCCTCAAAGTCAAGTGGTCACACCATTCCGACCGTGAAGCTACATGGGAACACGGGGATCACCTCCGTTCTGAATACCCGGCGTTCTTTCAGTCCTAGATCTCATCCCTTTCGTAGTGGTGGAGTGTTGTAACACCCCGGATATGACTTACCCAATTTGTACTCCAACTCTTGCCGTTTCCGGCGTTAAGTTATTTTATTTTCTCGGGTTCGGGTTTTTGTCTCCATGTGTTGTTGCCATTGTCATGCATCTCATATCATGTCATCATGTGCATTGCATTTGCAAATGTGTTCATTTCATGCATTCGAGCATTTTCCCCGTTGTCCGTTTTGCATTCCGGCGCTTCGTTCTCCTCCGGTGGTCATTTCTACCTTTCTTTTGTGTGTAGGGATTAAACATTTCCGAATTTGACCGAGACTTGCCAAGCGGCCTTGGTTTACTACCGGTAGACCGCGTGTCAAGTTTCGTACCATTTGGACTTTGTTTCATACTCCAACGGTTAACCGAGGGACCGAAAAGGCCTCGTGTGTGTTGCAGCCCAACACCCCTCCAATTTCGCCCAAAACCCACCTAAACCTTCTCCATCATCTAGATCGTTCGATCACGATCGCGTGGCTGAAAACCGCACCTCATTTGGACTCTCCTAGCTCCTTCCACCTCTATATAAAGAACCCCCCATTTCAATTCACGGACGAAACCCTAGTACCACCCACCTCTCGCGTCGGCGGACATTTTTTTGTCCGGCCGGACACGTCCGGATCCACCCGCCGCCGCCACGTCAGCTCCCGCGAGCCCCACTTCGCCTCCGCCGCCAGGGCCCGCGGGGCCCATCGCCGGCCCTCCCGGCCCGAAGCTCCCGCGCCGCCCGCGCGTTGACCCCGCCGCCCTAGCGCCTCCTCGCCTCCATCTCTCGCGGCCCGCGCCACCGCGCCGCAGCGCGCCCTCGCCGGAGGCCGCCTCGCCCCTCGCCGGCGACGACCGCGGCAGCGCCGCCCCGCGCCGCCCTCTCCTTCCACGCCAGCCGCCGCCCACCGCGTCCGCAGCTCCGGCCACCGGCGCCCGCGGCCACCCCACCGGAGTCCGCCGCCGCCTTCGACTCCGTCTCCGGCAAGCACAGCTCCGGCCGCCGCCTCGGTTCACGTGCCCGATCTAGTTCCAGATCTGAGATTCAGTTGAACTTTGACCTAATTTTCAGTAATATTTTGCCATGTTCATCGCATCGTAACTCCGCATCCGTAGCTCCGTTTTGGGCATATAGCATATCAAAATGTTCATCTCAGAGAGTACATCATTTCATTCCATTGCATCATTTTCATTTGAGTTCATCTTGATGCCCGAAATGCTATTAGAAGAGGGCTACTTGAGATATTTGTCAGATCTGCTACTCCATTTAGATATTTGTCATTTTTGCCATGATTATTGTGTGCATGATATGCCCATGAGCTCTACATATGTTTTGTTAAGGGTTTTGCCATCTTTCCAGAGGTGCAACCCATGTATTTTTGTGATGAGTGTGGTGACTAGCACAAGCTTGCAAAGTGAGGCACTTGGTAATGCTGATTTCAGGGACTTAGCATTTCCACTAAGTCCTTGAGCTGTTTATCTCCTATGGCCATATGTTCATGTTGTTTCCTAGTGATCCGTGCCTCTTTTGAGGATGATCAGTAAGGATGTTTTGTTAATCTTGTAGTGCTCTATCCATCCAAGTCTTTGTTTGCAATTATGGAGCACGCTACCTTGAGTCAATCGAGCTCTACTTTTGCTACTTCGTGAATCTGGGCAGATTGTCTACTTGTTAGCGATTTTGCCGATGATGTTGAGTTGATCCGTGCATGCTATGCTATTGTTCTTGCCATGTCTAGCTTGCATTTTGTGTATTCTTGATGGATGTATGCTTAGATTATCATGAATTGCTCCGTAGTGAGTGCATCGAGCTCGTAAACATGCCTACTTGATATCTGTTTTCAGCATGCTCCAGTTTTCACTAAGTCTGAGAACTGATTATGTTTTGCCATGTTCACATGCTTGCAATTGTATTTTCTGACCCCTTTTGGCTCAAGGTCACTAAGGGACTTTTGTTAAGCTCTTTGAGTAGCTCCATGCCATGCTTTACTTTGCCATGTTCAGGTCCTATAGCATGTAGTTTTGTTGCTCCGAAGACTGCTATCTGATCTAAAATTCTGGACAAGTGTTAATTTCACTGTCTGAAATCTGTTTGCCATATGCATTTTTGCCATGCTTGTTTGAACCTGATAATGGATGAATTGGCCGTAGCTCAGTGCTAGACTTTTGTTAAGCATCATGAATGCATCCCTGCCATGTATTTTTATTCCATGTTTGAGTGATGTAGCTTGTTCATCTCATTGCATTTAGATGGCTACTTGCTGTAAATCGCACACCGGTGTCATATTTGAATCGCTTGCCATTTCCAAACCGTAACTGCGATTCCGGCGTTCTTTATATCGTTTTCAAGCGATTTCATCTCATCTTTCTAGTGGCATGCTTGGATTTCCAAGTTGAGGCCAGGTTCATGCATCTCTTGTCAAATCTTGCATATGCATCCCGCATCGCATTCCGCATAGCATACCATCTTTGCATCTTATTGTTTGAGCTTTGCACGTGGTTGATTGTGTTCCGTTTGCTTGTTTGTCTTGTTTGGGTAGAGCCAGGAGACGAGTTCGCTAACGAGGAGCCCGTTGAGTTTGCTTTCGAGGATCCAGTCAACTCTGACAACTTTGCAGGCAAGATGATCATACCCTCGAAATCACTACTATCTTTGTTATGCTAGATTGCTCGCTCTTTTGCTATGCCAATGCTACGATGCCTACCACTTGCTTTCAAGCCTCCCAAATTGCCATGTCAAACCTCTAACCCACCATGTCCTAGAAAACCGTTGATTGGCTATGTTACCGCTTTGCTCAGCCCCTCTTATAGCGTTGCTAGTTGTAGGTGAAGATTGGAGACCGTTCCTTGTTGGAACATTATTTTACTTGTTGGGATATCATTATATTATCTTGTTATCTTAATGCATCTATACACTTGGTAAAGGGTGGAAGGCTCGGCCTCTCGCCTAGTGTTTTGCTCCACTCTTGTCGCCCTAGTTTCCGTCATATCGGTGTTATGTTCCCAGATTTTGCGTTCCTTACGCGGTTGGGTTATAATGGGAACCCCTTGATAGTCCGCCTTGAATAAAACTCCTCCAGCAATGCCCAAACTTGGTTTTACCATTTGCCACCTAGCCTTTTCCCTTGGGTTTCGCGGACTCAAGGGTCATCTTATTTTAAACCCCCGGGCCAGTGCTCCTCTGAGCGTTGGTCCAACCTAGAGCACCGTGCGGGGCCGTCCCTTGGCAACTTGGGTTACGTTGGCTCCCGTACGCTTAGCTTATCCGGTGTGCCCTGAGAACGAGATATGTGCAGCTCCTATCGGGATTTGTCGGCACAGCGGGTGGTGTTGCTGGACTTGTTTTACCATTGTCGGAGTTGTCTTGAAGAACCGGGATGCCGAGTCTGATCGGAATGTCTCGGGAGGAGGTATATTCCTTTGTTGACCGTGAGAGCTTGTCATGGGCTAAGTTGGGACTCCCCTGCAGAGATTTGAACTTTCGAAAGCCGTGCCCGCGATTATGGGCAGATGGGAATTTGTTAATGTCCGGTTGTAGATAACTTGAACCTTAACTAAATTAAAATGAATCAACTGAGTGTGTTACCGTGATGGCCTCTTCTCGGCGGAGTCCGGGAAGTGGACACGGTGTTGGAGTAATGCTTGCGCAGGTTGCTCTCTAGTTTCTCGCTCGCGCTTTGCCTTCTCTTCTCGCTCTCTTTTGCGAACAGGATAGCCACCATATTTGCTAGTCGCTTGCCGCAGCTCCACATATTTACCTTGCCTTACCTATAAGCTTAAATAGTCTTGATCGTGAGGGTGCGAGATTGCTGAGTCCATGTGGCTCACAGATTACTTCCAAACCAGATGCAGGGCCTGATGATTCCGATCCAGGTGGCGCGCTCGAGCTCAAGTGGGAGTTCGACGAGGACTCTCAATGATACTATGTTTCCTTTCCTGATGATCAGTAGTGGTGCCTAGTTGGGGGTGATCGGGGCCGTGTCGCATGTTGGGTTATCTTTTATTTTGGCGCCGTAGTCGGGCCATGAGTGTTTGGATGATGTAATGTTATTTATGTACCTTGATTGACGTGGTGAGTGTAAGCCAACTATGTTATCTCCCCTTTTATTATCTATATTACATGGGATGTTGTGAAGATTGCCTAACTTGCGGCATATGCCTTCAATGCGATTATGCCTCTAAGTCGTGCCTCGACACGTGGGAGATATAATCGCATCGAGGGTGTTACAGCCGGCCACTGCCCCGCCATCGCCGGTCGCTGGACGCGCCATCACCGGCCTCCTTTCTCCGCGCCGCCCGGAACGCCCCGGCCGCGCTGCCCGCTGTTGTCGTTTCCAGCGACCTCGCCGGCCCCCCTCACCAGCTCCGGCTACCGCCACCGCTTCCTCTCCGGCCACCGCAGCACCAACTACGGCGAGCTCGAGCTCCTTCTCGGTTCGCGTGCAGATCTGGATCTAGCTACAGTGACCTAGGGGTTGACCTCGTTTCTCCCCTAAGTCCCTAATGTTTTTAGGTATTTTCATCGCATCATAACTTTGCATCCGTAGCTCCGTTTCGCGTGTGTAGCATATCAAATTGTTTGTCTTGATGTGCACTTCATTTCATTCCATTGCACCATGTTCATTTGAGTTCATCTTGATGCCCTAAATGCTGTTGCAAGAGTGCTATGTAATGTTAGGTTCTGATTCTTAACAGATTTTGGACATTTGTCATTTTTGCCATGTTTAATGTGTGCCTCATATGAATTTAAGCCCTACATGTGTTTTGGGCTATGTCATGCAATCTTTACAGGGCGTGTATGCCATGTATTTTTGTGATCAATGTGGTGACTAGCACAAGCATGCAAATTAGCTCTCGTGATGTTGCTGATTTCAGGGACTTAGAATTCTTCTAAGTCATTTCCCTGATGATATATTTATGCCTTGTATTCATGTTGCTACAGAGTGATCCATGCCTCTTTTGAGCATGTTCAGTAAGGATGATTTTGAGATATTGTTATGCTCTATCCATCCATGTCTTTGTTTGCAATTATGGAGTACCCTAGCATGACTCAATCTTGCTCTACTTTTGCTATAAAATGTTCCTGGCAGATTGTTTACGTGTTAATCAATTTTGCCGAGGTTGTTGTAGTTGTTCCATGCATGCTATGAGAGTGTTCTTGCCATGGTTAGCTTATTTATCATGTCTACTTGCTGGATGTATGCTTAGCTTGTCGTGCAATGCCTTGTGGTGAGTGCATCGAGCTCGCAAACATGCCTATGTAACTCTGTTTTTGCCATGTTCCAGTTTTCTGCTAAGGCTGAATCTGTTAACGAAACTTGCTATGTTTACATGGTTGCCATTGTATTTTCTGATCCCTTTTGGCTTATGGTCAGTAAGGGACTTTTGTTATATGCTTTGTGTAGTTTCATGCCATGCCTTGCTTTGCCATGATATGTTCCTATAGCATGTTTTTATCTTGCTCTAAACATTGCTATCTGATGTTAAATCCTGACATGTTATTTTCACTAAGTCTATGAACCTGATATCTTTTGCACTTTTGCCATGCTTGTTTGAACCTGCTATTGTGTGATTTAGCCGTAGCTCAGTGTTCATCTTTCGTCAAGCATCTTGAGTGGATCACTGCCATGTGCTTTGTTGCTATGTTAGAGTGCAGTAGCTCATTTTTCTTGATGCATTTAGATGGTCTCGTGCTGTTAATCGCAGCTTTGTGCCATTATTGTTTTGCTTGCCATTCACAAACCGTGCATCCGATTCCGGTGATCTTTATATCGATTTTGACCGAAATCAACTCATCTTTCCAGCGGTACTCTTGGTTTTCCAAGTTGAGGCCTGATTCAATCTTTTCCTTCCAGAGCACGCATATGCATTGCATATCACATCCCGCATATCATGCCATGTTTTGCATCATGTTGCTTGCGCATTGCACCGTGATTGATTGTGTCTCCCTTTGCTTGTGTTCTTGCTTTGGGTAGAGTCGGGAGACGAGTATGTGATCGAGGAACCCGTTGAGTACGCTTACGAGGATCAAGCTTACGTCAACTCGGAGAACTTTGCAGGCAAGATGACCATACCCTCGAAATCACTTCTATCTTTGCTTGCTAGTTGCTCGCTCTATTGATATGCCTATGATACGATACCTACCACTTGCTTTATCATGCCTCCTATATTGCCATGTCAAACCTCTAACCCACCTTGTCCTAGCAAACCGTTGTTTGGCTATGTTACCGATTTGCTCAGCCCCTCTTATAGCGTTGCTAGTTGCAGGTGAAGATTGGAGTTTGTTCCTTGTTGGAACATGTTTATTGTTGGGATATCATTATTATATCTTGTCCACTTTAATGCATCTATATACTTGGTAAAGGGTGGAAGGCTCGGCCTTATGCCTGGTGTTTTGTTCCACTCTTGCCGCCCTAGTTTCAGTCATACCGGTGTTATGTTCCTTGATTTTGCGTTCCTTACGCGATTGGGTTATAATGGGAACCCCTTGACAGTTCACCTTGAATAAAACTCCTCTAGCAAGGCCCAACCTTGGTTTTACCATTTGCCACCTAGCCTTTTTCCCTTGGGTTTCGCGGACTCAAGGGTCATCTTTATTTTAAACCCCCGGGCCAGTGCTCCTCTGAGTGTTGGTCCAAACTAGAGCCCCTTGCAGCGCCACCTCGGGGAAACTCGAGGGTTGGTTTTAGTTGTACGGATTGCTTATTCGGTGTGCCCTGAGAACGAGATATGTGCAGCTCCTATCGGGATTTGTCGGCACATTCAGGTGGCTTTGCTGGACTTGTTTTACCATTGTCGAGATGTCTTGTAACTGGGATTCCGAGTCTGATCGGGTCATCTTGGGAGAAGGAATGTCCTTCGTTGACCGTGAGAGCTTGTGATGGGCTAAGTTGGGACACCCCTGCAGGGATTTGAACTTTTGAAAGCCGTGCGCGCGGTTATGGGCAGATGGGAATTTGTTAATGTCCGGTTGTAGAAAACCTGAAACTAAACTTAATTAGAATGAATCAACAGCATGTGTAGCCGTGATGGTCACTTTTCGGTAGAGTCTGGGAAGAGAACACGGTCTCGTGTTATGCTTGAACGTAGGTTGTTCTAGGATCACTTCTTGATCATAGATTCTCGACCGTGCCTTGCCTTTCTATTCTCGCTCTCATTTGCGTATGTTGGCCACCATATATGCTAGTGCTTGCTGCAGCTCCACCTCATACCTTTTACCCTACCCATAAGCTTAAATAGTCTTGATCGCGAGGGTGTGAGATTGCTGAGTCCCCGTGACCCACAGATTACTTCCAAAACCAGATGCAGGTGCCGATGATATCGTTCCAGGGGATACGACTGAGCTCAAGTGGGAGTTCAATGAGGACTCAGGACGATACTACATTTCCTTTCCAGACGATCAGTAGTGGAGCCCAGTTGGGGCGATCGGGGATATTATGCATTTGGGGTTGTCTTTATTTTGGTACCATAGTCGGACCTTGATTGTATCTGGATGATTGTAATGCTATATTTATGTATTGTTTGAAGTGGCGATTGTAAGCCAACTATGTACCTCTTTTCTTATTCAGTACATGGGATGTGTAAAGATTACCCCTCTTGCGACATTGACTACAATGCGGTTATGCCTCTAAGTCGTGCTCCGACACGTGGGAGATATAGCTGCATCATGGGTGTTACAAGTTGGTAATCAGAGCCTTCCCTGACTTAGGAGCCCCCTGCTTGATCGAATCGCTGGCGTTGTTGAGTCTAGAAAAATGTTTTGAGTCTTTTAGGATTATATATATCGGAGAGTAGGATTCTTTTTACTCCTCAGTCCCTTCGTCGCTTTTGTGAAGCATCCTGACGTATAGTTTTGACTCTTCTCTTCTCAAATTTCACTAAAAAATTTAGGATCACGCGGGTATCTTGGAATCGTTCCGATGGTTTTGTGACGAGAACATTGTTCTTGGTGCCTCCTGACATTTAGGGGTTCTGGCAGTGTCCCGGGGAGTTGAGCTCCGAGGTGTTGTCATCACAATTTTATCGTTGCAATTCTGGAATACCTGAGTTTCGCCGACATCAAAAATCTCTTTTATGAAGTTGTTGGTGAGATAACCTCGACGCCACCCAGTACTGGGGCGGGAGTTCGGGAGTATTGCCATAACTCGTATAACGGATGCTTTTCGAAGGTTGAGGTAAATGATTTCTAAAGGTTTCTTGGTTATGTGTTGAAGGATGGATACAGCTGGATGTAGGATTTGCTAGTTTTGGGTGAGATATTATGCTTCCCCTGTATCCCCAACACCTGATTGCATAACCGGAAAATTTTGGGAGTTTCATAGGTGGGAATTCATGTAGCTCTAGTATTTCTTCCGCAGATATTTGGTTTGTGGTTGGGTAATCCTTACCAAGTATTTGTTCTTGTCCATACCTTGTTGTTTTATTCATCTACCTCTATCTAAGTGGCTTCTCAATTTATGAAAGTGTGACCATTTAATTTGGAATTCATTCATTCATTCTTGTTCGGATGTTAAGACTATATGTTGCAATTTCGATCCATTTGCTTCAGCTTGAATATATGTCTGTCAAGATGCTAACGGATGTCACCCTCTTCAGGATGGCTCCTCCAACGCGTCAGAATCCTGAACCACCGCCACCACCTCCACCTCCGGAGGCATGGCAAGCTGTGATGGCTGCTACCAACGCCAACACGCAGATGCTTATGCAGCTCTTGCAAGAGAGCAACCAAGGAAATCAAGGCCATGGCAACAATCAGAATCAGTTTGCTACACTCAACCAATTCCTCGCAAACCAGCCAAAGACCTTCAGTAACTGTGTCGAGGCAACAAACACTGATGATTGGCTCGTGGATATCTGCAAACATTTCGAGTGCAGCAACGTCAGGCCTGAGGACTTTGTCAAGTTTGCCTCATTCCAACTCAAAGACCAAGCTGCAGAGTGGTATCAGCAATACAAAGATTCCAGAGGAGGTCGTGTGATTACCTGGGATGAATTCCGCCAAGACTTCAAAGCTCACCACATTCCTTAGAGTGTTGTTGAGAGCAAGCGTGAGGAGTTCCACAATCTGAAGCAATGCAGCTTGTCTGTTTACCAGTACAACATCATGTTCTAGAAGCTCGCTCGTTTCGCTAAGCAAGACATCCCTGACGAGAAGAGCATGATTTATCAGTTCATAGGTGGCCTCAGAGAAGATCTGCAACTAGCCCTTGTGCTTTTTGAGCCGAAGAAGTATGATGAGTTCTACAATATGGCACTAAAGCAAGAAGCTGCTCAACTCAAGTGTGATGCTTCCAAGAAGAGAGTCAGGGATGCAACTCCTTCTTCCTCAACTCAAGTGGCAGCTAAGCAGCAAAAGTATTGGTTGCCTCCTCCTCCTCCGTTCCGTCAGTCTTATCAGCAGAAGAGCAAAGGTGGCAATGGATCTTCCCACCCACCCAACCCAGGCTTTCAGAACAAGACTTCGTCTCATACTCCAAGATCAAGTGCTCCATATCACCGTCCGCTCTCGGAGGTTACGTGCAACAAGTGTCAGCAGAAGGGTCACTGTGCAAACAAATGCTTCAACCAGAGGCGTCTTCCTCCTCCTCCTCCTGTGAGATCTACCAGCAATGCAGTGGTCAAGCATAATCCCAAGTTTGCAAAGGTCAACATGATGAACGCAGCTCAGGTAGAGGACTCGTCAGAAGTGATTATGGGTAACCTTCCTGTTAACGATATTCCTGCAAAAGTCCTTTTTGATACTGGTGCATCGCATTCTTTCATTTCAAGACCTTTTGTGGCTATGCATGATTTGGTTACTCAAGTTTTGCCGAGACCTTTGTCTATTGTTTCTCTGGCCCGACAAATGACTTCCCGAGTTTTCGTTCCGGATGTCTCTATCACGTTGGGCGACTATAAGTTTCTGTCTTCTCCTAATGTTCTTGGTGACTCGGATATTGATCTTATTCTCGGAATGGACTGGCTTTCTAAGCACAAGGCTCAGCTTGATTGTGCTGCCAGGTAGATTCAATTGACACATTCGTCTGAGGATGTAATCGTCTTTGCCGCTCGTGATGATACCATTTGACTGTTTTCTCTCAATGAGAAGGGCGAGCTGGATGCCATCTCTCAGATTCCAGTCATTTGTGAATATCAAGACGTCTTTCCAGAAGAGCTTCCAGGAATGCCTCCGCACCGGCCAGTTGAATTCGTCATCGATCTTGAACCTAGCACGGAACCTGTTTGCAAACGTCCTTACAAGCTTGGACCTGAAGAGTTGAAGGAGCTGAAGAAACAACTCGATATTCAAGAGTGTATGGGTCTGATCCGACCAAGTTCTTCTCCATGGGGTTGTGGTGTTCTTTTTGTCAAGAAGAAGGATGGAATGGACCGACTTTGTGTCGACTACCGTCCATTGAACAAGAAGACCATAAAGAACAAGTACCCACTTCCCAACATCAATGAGCTTTTCGAACAACTCAAGGGTGCTCAAGTATTCTCCAAGCTTGACCTCCGTATGGGCTATCATCAGATTCGCATTCGTGAACAAGATATCCGCAAGATAGCATTCAGAACAAGCTATGGTTCATATGAATACACTGTCATGTCTTTCGGCCTTGTCAATGCTCCTCCAACATTCTCTCGCATGATGAACTTCATCTTCAACGCCTACACAAATGACTTCGTCTTGGTCTATCTCGATGACATTTTGGTCTTTTCCAAGAACAAGGAGGATCATGCCAAGCACTTGAGATTGGTGCTGGACAAACTCAGAGAACATCAGTTCTATGCGAAGTTTTCAAAATGCGAGTTTTGGCTCGATGAGGTTCTCTACCTTGGGCATATCATCTCCGTCAAGGGCATAGCTGTTAATCCTAAGAAGGTGTCTGCAATTGTGAATTGGGAACCGCCTTAGAATGTGAAGCAACTCCGCAGCTTCCTTGGGCTCGCAAGCTATTGCCGAAGGTTCGTTGAGAATTTCTCTAAGATCGCGAAGCCTCTTTCCAACCTTCTCCAGAAGCATGTGAAGTATGTCTGGTCGCCTGAATGTGACATCGCTTTCAACACCCTCAAAGAGAAGTTAGTCACAACTCTAGTTCTGACTCCTCCTGATGAATCCAAACCATTCGAGGTTTTCTGTGATGCTTCCCTTCAAGGTCTCGGTGCAGTGTTAATGCAAGAGAAGAAAGTTGTGGCCTATACCTCTCGCCAGTTGAAGCCCAACGAAAAGAACTACCCCACTCATGACCTTGAGTTGGCGGTAGTTGTCCATGCTCTTTTAACATGGAGACATCTCTTTTTGGGAAGGAAAGTGGACATCTTCACTGATCATAAGAGTCTCAAGTATATCTTCACTCAGCCCAACCTCAACCTCAGGCAGACTCGTTGGGTCGAAATGATTCAAGAGTACAATCCGAGTATTGAATATACTCCAGGCAAGGCCAATGTCATTGCCGGCGCATTGAGCAGGAAGGCTTACTGCAACAGTTTGATTATCAAGCCCTACCAACTAGAGCTTTGTGAAGCTTTCCGCAAACTTAATCTCCAAGTTGTCCCTCAAGGATTCCTTGCCAACCTCCAAGTCTCTCCTACTTTGGAAGATCAGATTCGCGAGGCTCAACTTCTTGATGATATGGTGAAGAAGGTGAAGATTGGGATTGCCAAGAGCCAACCCAAGTACAAGTGATATCGCCTTGATGACAAGGATACTCTATTCTTTGAGCATCGCATTGTTGTTCCTAAGGGTGACCTTCGTAAAGTCATTATGAACGAGGCTCACAATTCACTTCTGTCTATTCACCCTGGAAGTACAAAGATGTACCATGAACTCAAGCAGTCGTATTGGTGGACTCGAATGAAGCGCGAGATTGCTCAGTTCGTGAATGAATGTGATGTCTGCAGAAGATTGAACGTGGAACACCAACGACCAGCTGGTCTCCTCCAACCTCTTGCCATTCCAGAATGGAAGTTTGACCATATTGAGATGGACTTCATGACTGGATTCCCAAAGTCCAAGCGTGGCAATGATGCTATCTTTGTTGTCATCGACAAGCTCACCAAAGTGGCTCATTTTCTTCCTATCAAAGAATCTATCACAACAGCTCAGTTGGCAGAGCTATATACCTCCAGGATTGTCTCCTTGCACGGCATTCCATAGTTGATATCTTCAGATTGTGGAAGCATCTTTACCTCTAAGTTCTAGGATTCCTTTCAGAAGGCCATGGTCACCAACATTCGCTTCACCATAGCTTTTCATCCTCAAACTAGTGGCCAAGTCGAGTGAGTCAATCAAAATCTTGAAGATATGCTCAGGGCATGTGTCATTTCTTTCGGTATGAAGTGGGAATATTGTCTTCCATATGCCGAGTTCTCCTACAACAACAGCTTCCAAGCGAGCTCGGGCAAGGCCCCGTTCGAGATTCTCTATGGCAGAAAGTGTCATACTCCTCTTAACTGGTCAGAGACTGGTAAACGCCAACTTCTTGGCAATGACTTGATCACAGAGGCTGAAGAAATGTGCAAAGTCATTCATGAAAATCTCAAAGCCACGCAATCGCGCCAGAAGAGTTACTATGATAGCAAGCATCGTGACTTGGCTTTCGAGATCGGAGACCATGTCTACCTCCATGTCTATCTAATGAAAGGTACTCGTCGCTTCGGTATCAAAGGGAAGCTTGCCCCTAGATACGTGGGTCCTTTCAAGATCATTGGCAAAAGAGGCGATCTCGCCTATCAACTTGAGCTTTCGTCCAACTTTGCAAATGTGCACGACGTGTTTCATGTGTCTCGGCTTCGCAAGTGTTTCAAGACTCCTGATCGCACCATCAACTTTGAAGAGATTGATCTCCAAGAAGACATGTCTTATCATGAGCATCCCGTTGCTATTCTTTAAGAAACTGAGCACAAGACTCGCAACAAGTCTATCAAATTCCTGAAAGTGAAGTGGTCACATCATTCCGATCGTGAAGCCACCTGGGAACACGAGGACCACCTCCGTTCCGAATCTCTGGAGTTTTTCCAATCCTAGATCTCGGGACAAGATCCTTTCGTAGTGGTGGAGTGTTGTAACGCCCCATATGTAACTTGCCATATTTGTATTCCAACTCTTGCGATTTTCGGCACTAAGTTATGATATTTCCTCGTTGTTGGGTTTTATCTTTGTGTTGCTTTTGTCTTTTGTCATGCATCTCATATCATGTCATCATGTGCATCGCTTTTGCATACGTGTTCGTCTCATGCATTCAAGCATTTTCCCCGTTGTTCATTTTGCATTCCGACGCTCCTATGTCCTCCGGTGTCCCCTTTTACCTCTTTTCCGTGTGCGGGTGTTAAACGTTCTCGGATTGGACCGAGACTTGCCAAGAGGCCTTGGTATACTACCGGTAGACCGCCTGTCAAGTTTCATGCCATTTGGACTTCGTTTCATACTCCAACGGTTAACCGAGGAACCGACAAGGTCTCGTGTGTGTTGCAGCCCAACACCTCTCCAAAGTGGCCCAAAACCCACCTAAACCCCCTCCATCGTCTCGGTCATTCGATCACGATCACGTGGCCAAAAACCGTGCTCAATTTGGAGCCTCCTAGCTCCTTCTATGTATAAATAGGCATCTCCCCCAAAAATCTCGGATCAATCCGCCCCTAACCCTAGCTCCTCTTCCTCCCGCCGCCGCCGGACACGTCCGAGACGGCCGGACGCGTCCGCTCTGCCGCCCGGACCAACCAGGGGCTGCCAAGTGGCGCGCCTGTGCCCACTTCGCCGCCGGCCCGCTCGGCCCGTCGCGGGCCCCGAGGGCCCGGTCGCCTCCCCGCCGCCCGACCGCTCCGCCCTGCCGCGCAGCTCGTCGCCGGCCACCGCCCCGCCATCGCCGGTCGCCGCACGCACCATCGCCGGCCTCCTTTCTCTGCGCCGCCTGCTGTCGTCATCTCCGGCGACCTCGCTGGCCCCCCTCACCAGCTCCGGCTGCCGCCACCGCTTCCTCTCCGGCCGCCGCAGCACCAACTCCGGCGAGCTCGAGCTCCTCCTCAGTTCGCGTGCAGATCTGGATCTAGCTACAGTAACCTAGGGGTTGACCTCGTTTCTCCCCTAAGTCCCTAATGTTTTTAGCTATTTTCATCGCATCATAACTTTGCATCCGTAGCTCCGTTTCACGCGTGTAGCATATCAAATTGTTCGTCTGGATGTGCACTTCATTTCATTCCATTGCACCATGTTCATTTGAGTTCATCTTGATGCCCAAAATGCTGTTGCAAGAGTGCTATGTAATGTTAGGTTCTGATTCTTAACAGATTTTGGACATTTGTCATTTTTGTCATGTTTAATGTGTGCCTCCTATGAACTTGAGCCCTACATGTGTTTTGGGCTATGCCATGCCATATTTACAGGGGTGTATGACATGTATTTTGTGATCAATGTGGTGACTAGAACAAGCATGCAAAGTAGCTCTCGTGATGTTGCTGATTTCAGGGACTTAGAATTCTTCCAAGTCATTTCCCTGATGATATATTTATGCCTTGTATTTATGTTGCTACAGAGTGATCCATGCCTCTTTTGAGCATATTCAGTAAGGGTGATTTTGAGATATTGTTATGCTCTATCCATCCATGTCTTTGTTTGCAATTATGGAGTACCCTAGCATGACTCAATCTTGCTCTACTTTTTCTACAAAATGTTCCTGGCAGATAGTTTACGTGTTAATCAATTTTGCCGAGGTTGTTGTAGTTGTTCCATGCATGCTATGAGAGTGTTCTTGCCATGGTTAGCTTATTTATCATGTCTACTTGCTGGATGTATGCTTAGCTTGTCATGCAATGCCTTGTGGTGAGTGCATCGAGCTCGCAAACATGCCTATGTAACTCTGTTTTTGCCATGTCCCAGTTTTCTGCTAAGTCTGAATCTGTTAACGAAACTTGCTATGTTTACATGGTTGCCATTGTATTTTCTGATCCCTTTTGGCTTATGGTCAGTAAGGGACTTTTGTTATATGCTTTGTATAGTTTCATGCCATGCCTTGCTTTGCCATGATATGTTCCTGTAGCATGTTGTTATCTTGCTCTAAACATTGCTTCCTGATGTTAAATCCTGACATGTTATTTTCACTAAGTCTGTGAACCTGATATCTTTTGCACTTTTGCCATGCTTGTTTGAACCTGCTATTGTGTGATTTAGCCGTAGCTCAGTGTTCATATTTTGTCAAGCATCTTGAGTGGATCACTGCCATGTGCTTTGTTGCTATGTTAGAGTGCAGTAGCTCATTTTTCTTGATGCATTTAGATGGTCTCGTGCTATTAATCGCAGCTTTGTGCCATTATTGTTTTGCTTGCCATTCGCAAACCGTGCATCCGATACCGGTGATCTTTATATTGATTTCGACAGAAATCAACTCATATTTCCAGCCGAAATCAACTCATATTTCCAGCGGCACTCTTGGTTTTCCAAGTTGAGGCATGATTTAATCTTTTCCTTCCAGAGCACGCATATGCATTGCATATCACATCCCGCATATCATGCCATGTTTTGCATCATGTTGCTTGTGCATTGCACTATGATTGATTGTGTCTCCCTTTGCTTGTGTTCTTGCTTTGGGTAGAGCCGGGAGACGAGTACGTGATCGAGGAACCCATTGAGTACGCTTACGAGGGTCAAGCTTACGTCAACTCGGAGAACTTTGCAGGCAAGATGACCATACCCTCGAAATCACTTCTATCTTTGCTTGCTAGTTGCTCGCTCTATTGCTATGCCTATGCTATGATACCTACCACTTGCTTTATCATGCCTCCCATATTGCCATGTCAAACCTCTAACCTACCTTGTCCTAGCAAACTGTTGTTTGGCTATGTTACCGATTTGCTCAGCCCCTCTTATAGCGTTGCTAGTTGCAGGTGAAGATTGGAGTTTGTTCCTTGTTTGAACATGTTTATTGTTGGGATATCATTATTATATCTTGTCCACTTTAATGCATCTATATACTTGGTAAAGGGTGGAAGGCTCGGCCTTTTGCCTGGTGTTTTGTTCCACTCTTGCCGCCCTAGTTTCAGTCATACCGGTGTTATGTTCCTTGATTTTGTGTTCCTTACGCGGTTGGTTTATAATGGGAACCCCTTGACAGTTCGCCTTGAATAAAACTCCTCCAGCAAGGCCCAACCTTGGTTTTACCATTTGCCACCTAGCCTTTTTCCCTTGGGTTTTGCGGACTCAAGGGTCATCTTTATTTTAAACCCCCGGGCCAGTGCTCCTCTGAGTGTTGGTCCAAACTAGAGCCCCTTGTAGCGCCACCTCGGGGAAGCTCGAGGGTTGGTTTTAGTTGTACGGATTGCTTATCCGGTGTGCCCTGAGAACGAGATATGTGCAGATCCTATCGAGATTTGTCGGCACATTCGGGTGGCTTTGTTGGACTTGTTTTGCCATTGTCGAGATGTCTTTTAACCGGGATTCCGAGTCTGATCGGGTCGTCCTGGGTGAAGGAATATCCTTCGTTTACCGTGAGAGCTTGTGATGGGCTAAGTTGGGACACCCCTGCAGGGATTTGAACTTTCAAAAGCCGTGCCCGCGGATATGGGTAGATGGGAATTTGTTAATGTCCGGTTGTAGAAAACCTGAAACTAAACTTAATTAAAATGAATCAACAACGTGTGTAGCCGTGATGGTCTCTTTTCGGCGGAGTCCGAGAAGAGAACACGGTCTTGTGTCATGCTTGAACGTAGGTTGTTCTAGGATCACTTCTTGATCATAGATTCTCAACCGTGCCTTGCCTTTCTCTTATCGCTCTCATTTGCGTATGTTAGCCACCATATATGCTAGTGCTTGCTGCAGCTCCACCTCATACTTTTTACCCTACCCATAAGCTTAAATAGTCTTGATCGCGAGGGTGTGAGATTGCTGAGTCCCCGTGACTCACAGATTACTTCCAAAACTAGATGCAGGTGCCGATGATACCATTCCTGGGGATACGACTGAGCTCAAGTGGGAGTTCGATGAGGACTCAGGATGATACTATGTTTCCTTTCCAGACGATCAGTAGTGGAGCCCAGTTGGGGCGATCGGGGACATTATGCATTTGGGGTTGTCTTTATTTTGGTACCATAGTCGGACCTTGCTTGTATCTGGATGATTGTAATGCTATATTTATATATTGTTTGAAGTGGCGATTGTAAGCTAACTATGTACCTCTTTTCTTATTCAGTACATGGGATGTGTAAAGATTACCCCTCTTGCGACATTTCCTACAATGCGGTTATGCCTCTAAGTCGTGCTCCGACACGTGGGAGATATATCCACATCGTGGTTGTTACAAAGGTTGTGTAGTAGACATCAAGCTCTTTTTTGGCGCCGTTGCCGGGGAGGTTAGCTCTTGAAGGTATATCTTTAGATCTTGCAATTGAATCTTTTAATTTCTTATTTTCTCACTAGTTTAGTTTATAAAAGAAAAATTAAAAATGGAATTGAGGATACCTCATATGCTTCATCTTTTTAATGTCTTTTGTGAAAATAAGTATTCCGATAATTGTGCCAAAGTAGAACTAGGAGCCCTTCCAAGTAGTAGGAGTTGGAGGGAAGGAAAAGGAAGGGAAAAGGAGAAGGAAGGAAGGGGGCGCCCCCCCTCCCTAGTCCAATTCGGACCAGCCCATGGGGAGGGGTGCGGCCACCCTGTGAGGCCTTTCTCTCCTTTCCCGTATGGCCCATTAAGGCCCAATACGAATTCCCATAACTCCCTGGTACTCCCGAAAATACCCGAATCACTCGGAACCTTTCCGATGTCCGAATATAGTCGTCCAATATATTGATCTTTACGTCTCGACCATTTCGAGACTCCTCGTCATGTCCCCGATCTCATCCGGGACTCCGAACTCCTTCGGTACATCAAAACACATAAACTCATAATATAACTGTCATCGAACTTTAAGCGTGCGGACCCTACGGGTTCGAGAACTATGTAGACATGACCGAGACACATCTCCGGTAAATAACCAATAGCAGAACCTAGATGCTCATATTGGCTCCTACATATTCTACGAAGATCTTTATCGGTCAAACCGCATTACAACATTCGTTGTTCCCTTTGTCATCGGTATGTTACTTGCCCGAGATTCGATCGTCGGTATCTCAATACCTAATTCAATCTGGTTACCGGCAAGTCTCTTTACTTGTTCCGTAATACATCATCCTGCAACTAACTCATTAGTTGCAATGCTTGCAAGGCTTATAGTGATGTGCATTTCCGAGTGGGCCCAGAGATACCTCTCAGACAATCGGAGTGACAAATCCTAATCTCGAAATACGCCAACCCAACAAGTACCTTCGGAGACACCTGTAGAGAACTTTTATAATCACCCAGTTACGTTGTGACGTTTTGTAGCACACAAAGTGTTCCTCCGGTAAACGGGAGTTGCATAATCTCATAGTCATAGGAACATGTATAAGTCATGAAGAAAGCAATAGCAACAAACTAAACGATCAAGTGCTAAGCTAATGGAATGGGTCAAGTCAATCACATCATTCTCTAATCATGTGAGCTCGTTAATCAAATGACAACTCATGTCTATGGCTAGGAAACTTAACCATCTTTGATTCAACGAGCTAGTCAAGTATAGCCATACTAGTGACATACTGTTTGTCTATGTATTCACACATGTATTATGTTTCCGGTTAATACAATTCTAGCATGAATAATAAACATTTATCATGATATAAGGAAATAAATAATAACTTTATTATTGCCTCTAGGGCATATTTCCTTCAGAGCATGATTGCAATGTTGTTAGTATGAATTCTTTGGATATCCGTGATGCTAATGATATGCAAAGCCACAAGCTTGGGGATTCTATGTTTCATGAAGATGATATTTTTTTGTCCCCCAAGTTCTGATGAGCAAATTTATTTTGATGATAGCATGCCTCCTATTTATGATGATTATATTGAACAAAGTGGGTTTGGAAGAGTGTCAACTTTAGGAAGTAATGATCCCACAATTTTTGAGGGTGTTGAATCTTATTGTGATAATTATGAAAGTGGGTTTGGAGAGGCCATGCCTTTAGTTAATGTTAATCCCACTATTTTGGAAGAGTGTCAACTTTGCATACATGTGGATCGTGTTAAGAATATGTTTTGTGACAGCTATATTGTTGAATTTGCTTATGATATTACATGTAATTATTATGAGAGAGGAACTTATGTTTCTACATATTGCAATAATATCAAGTTTCCTCTCTATGTGCTTAAAATCTTGAAGTTATGATTGTTTTCCTTTCCTATGCTAGTTGATTATTGTTCCCATAAATTGTTTGCTCACAAAATCCCTATGCATAGGAAGTGGGTTAGACTTAAATGTTCTAGTCATATTCTTCATGATGCTCTCTTTATGTTTCAATTCTTATCTTTTATGTGAGCATCATTGAAATCATCATGCCTAGCTAGGGGCGTTAAATGATAGCGCTTGTTGGGAGGCAACCCAATTTTATTTTTGTTCTTTGATTTTTTTTCTCATGTTTAACAATAAATAATTCATCTATACTATGTTTAGATGTGGTTTTATGTTTTAATTAGTGTTTGTGCCAAGTAGAACCTTTGGGAAGACTTGGGTGAAGTTTATGTGATCTTGCTGTAAAAACAGAAACTTTTGCGCTCATGAGATTAGCTGCCATTTTTTACTGGAGAGTGTGATTAAGTTGATTCTTCTTGAAGATGATTAATAGTTAAATTCCTCACATCCAGAAAATTATTTTAGAATTTGTGGGCTTCCATAAGTATACGTTTGATCCAGATTACTACAGACTGTTCTGTTTTTGACAGATTCTGTTTTCTATGTGTTGTTTGCTTATTTTGATGAACCTATGAGTAGTATCGGAGGGTATGAACCATAGATAAGTTAGAATACAGTAGATATTATACCAATATGAATTTATAATGAGTTCACAACAGAATCTAAGTGGTGCTTTATTTTCTTATACTAACGGAGCTTACTAGTTTTCTGTTAAGTTTTGTGTTGTGAAGATTTTAAGTTTTGGGTAAAGATTCGATGGACTATGGAATAAGGAGTGGCAAGAGCCTAAGCTTGGGGATGCCCAAGGCACCCCAAGGTAATATTCAAGGACAACCAAGAGCCTAAGATTGGGGATGCCCCGGAAGCATCCCCTCTTTCGTCTTCGTTCATCGGTAACTTTACTTGGAGCTATATTTTTATTCACCACATGATATATGTTTTGCTTGGAGCATCATTTTATTTTGTTTAGTTTTGCTTGCTGTTTGAATAATATCCCAAGATCTGAAATTCTTAAATGTTAGAGAGTCTTCACATAGTTGCATAATTATTCGACTACTCATTGATCTTCACTTATATCTTTCGGAGTAGTTTACCATTTGCTCTAGTGCTTCACTTATATCTTTCTAGAGCACGGTGGTGGTTTTATTTTATAGAAATAGATGAACTATCATGCTTCACTTATATTATTTTTAGAGTCCTTTACAACAACATGGTAATTTTCTTTGGTTATAAAATTAGTCCTAATATGATAGGCATCCAAGATAAAAACGTGAAAGTGCATTAAATACTACTAGCAAAAAGGCCCGTGCGTTGCAACGGGAGAAAAAAATCCTCTCATATCGCTAGATGGGTGTGTGGCCGGTTGGCAGATTATGATATCAAACTCTCCCATGGGCAATTTTATTTTTTGCCAGCTCTCTGGACCTGGGCCATAGTGCGCCGACAGGTGGGCTTCCTCCGTTGGGCCAGAACGAGTGGCAACTAACTAAACAAAATAGTGTATGTGAAATTAATTAAAGCGGGACCAAACAAAGTGGGACGAAACCAAGAATATCACCTCCTTTTAATAGTAGGTATAGAAGAGAAGTTTGATACTTGATAGTTGTTATAAGATAAAAGGTGGTAATATTAGAGGTGTGCTAGTTGAGTAATTGTGATATTTTGAAATACTTGTGTTGAAGTTTTCAAGTCCCGTAGCATGCATGTATGGTAAACATTGTGTGACAAATTTGAAGCATGAGGTGTTCTTTGATTGCTTTCCTTATGAGTGGCGGTCGGGGACGAGCGATGGTCTTTTCCTACCAATCTATCCCCCTAGGAGCATGCGCGTAGTGCTTGGTTTTGATGACTTGTAGATTTTTGCAATAAGTATGTGAGTTCTTTATGACTAATGTTGAGTCCATGGATTATATGCACTCTCACCCTTCCATCATTGCTAGCCTCTTCGGTACCGTGCATGGCCCTTTCTCACCTTGAGAGTTGGTGCAAACTTCGTCGGTGCATCCAAACCCCGTGATATGATACGCTCTATCACACATAAGCCTCCTTATATCTTCCTCAAAACAGCCACCATACCTACCTATTATGGCATTTCCATAGCCATTCCGAGATATATTGCCATGCAACTTTCCACGGTTTCATTTATGACATGCTTCATCATTGTCATATTTCTTTGCATGATCATGTAGTTGACATCGTATTTGTGGCAAAGCCACCATGCATAATTTGTCATACATGTCACTCTTGATTCATCGCACATCCCGGTACACCGCCGGAGGCATTCACATAGAGTCATATTTTGTTCTAAGTATCGAGTTGTAATTCTTTAGTTGTAAGTAAATAAAAGTGTGATGATCATCATTAGAGCATTGTCCCATGTGAGGAAAGGATGATGGAGACTATGATTCCCCCACAAGTCGGGATGAGACTCCGGACGAAAAAAAAAGAAAAAAAGAGGCCAAAAAAGAGAAAAAAAGAGAAGGCCCAAATAAAAAAAGAGAAAAAGAGAGAAGGGACAATGTTACTATCCTTTTTCCACACTTGTGCTTCAAATTAGCACCATGATCTTCATGATAGAGAGTCTTTTATTTTTTCACTTTCATATACTAGTGGGAATTTTTCATTATAGAACTTGGCTTGTATATTACAATGATGGGCTTCCTCAAATGCCCTAGGTCTTCGTGAGCAAGCAAGTTGGATGCACACCTACTTAGTTTCTTTGATGAGCTTTCATATATTTATAGCTCTAGTGCATCCGTTGCATGGAAATCCCTACTCCTTGCATTGACATCAATCGGTGGGCATCTCCATAGCCCATTGATTAGTCACGTCAATGTGAGACTTTCTCCTTTTTTGTCTTCTCACACAACCTCAATCATTATATTCTATTCCACCCATGGTGCTATGTCCATGGCTCGCGCTCATATATTGCGTAAAAGTTGAAAGAGTTTGAAAAGGCTAAGTATGAAACAATTGCTTGGCTTGTCATCGGGGTTGTGCATGATGAGAGCATTCTTGTGTGAAGAAAATGGAGCATGGCCAAACTATATGATTTTGTAGGGATAAGCTTTCTTTGGCTATGTTATTTTGATAAGACATAATTACTTGGTTAGCATGCTTGAAGTATTATTATTTTTATGTCAACATTAAACTTTTATCTTGAATCTTTCGAATCTGGACATTCATGCCACAATAAAGAAAATTACATTGAAGAATATGCTAGAAAGCATTCCACGTCAAAAATTATGTTTTTTATCATTTACCTACTCGAGGACGAGCAGGAATTAAGCTTGGGGATGCTTGATACGTCTCCAATGTATCTATAATTTTTTATTATTCCATGCTATTATATTATCCATCTAGGATGTTTTATATGCATTTATATGCTATTTTATATGATTTTTGGGACTAACCTATTAACCTAGAGCCCAGTGCCAGTTTCTGTCTTTTCCTTGTTTTAGAGTATCACAGAAAAGGAAAACCAAACGGAGTCCAATTGACCTAAAACTTGACGGAGCTTATTTTTGGACCAGAAGAAGTCCATGGAGTAAAAGAGTTGGGCCAGAAGAGTCCCGGGCTGCCCACGAGGGTGGGAGGTGCGCCCACCCCCCTGGGCGTGCCCCCTACCTCGTGGACAGCCCGGAGACCCCCCTGACTTGTTCTCGACGCCCAAACCTCTTATATATATACAGAAACTTCCAGAAAGAAACCTAGATTGGGAGTTCCGCCGCCGCAAGCCTCTATAGCCATCGAAAACCAATCTATACCCGTTCCGGCACCCTGCCGGAGGGGGGATTCCGTCTCCAGTGGCCATCTTCATCATCCCGGCATTCTCCATGACGAGGAGGGAGTAGTCCACCCTCGGGGCTGAGGGTATGTACCAGTAGCTATGTGTTTGATCTTTCTCTCTCGTGTTCTTGATATCGCACGATCTTGATGTATCGCGAGCTTTGCTATTATAGTTGGATCTTATGATGTTTCTCCCCCTCTACTCTCTTGTAATGGATTGAGTTTTCCCTTTGAAGTTATCTTATCAGATTGAGTCTTTAAGGATTTGAGAACACTTGATGTATGTCTTGCATGTGCTTATCTGTGGTGACAATGGGATATCACGTGATGCACTTGATGTATGTTTTGGTGATCAAGTTGCGAGTTACGTAACCTCATGAACTTATGCATAGGGGTTGGCACACGTTTTCATCTTGACTCTCTGGTAGAAACTTTGGGGCACTCTTTGAAGTTCTTTGTGTTGGTTGAATAGATGAATCTGAGATTGTGTGATGAATATCATATAATCATACCCACGGATACTTGAGGTGACATTGGAGTATCTAGGTGACATTAGGGTTTTGGTTGATTTGTGTATTAAGTTGTTATTCTAGTACGAATTCTAGGATAGATTGAACGGAAAGAATAGCTTTGTGTTATTTTACTACGGACTCTTGAATAGATCGATCAGAAAGAATAACTTTGAGGTGGTTTCGTACCCGACAATAATCTCTTCGTTTGTTCTCTGCTATTAGTGACTTTGGAGTGACTCTTTGTTGCATGTTGAGGGATCGTTATATGATCCAATTATGTTATTATTGTTGAGCGAACTTGCACTAGTGAAAGTATGAACCCTAGGCCTTGTTTCTACGCATTGCAATACCGTTTGTGCTCACTTTTATCATTAGTTACCTTGCTGTTTTTATATTTTCAGATTACAAAAACCTTTATCTACCATCCATATTGCACTTGTATCACCATCTCTTCGCCGAACTAGTGCACCTATACAATTTACCATTTTATTGGGTGTGTTGGGGACACAAGAGACTCTTTGCTATTTGGTTGCAGGGTTGCTTGAGAGAGACCATCTTCATCCTACGCCTCCCACAGATTGATAAACCTTAGGTCATCCACTTGAGGGAAATTTGCTACTGTCCTACAAACCTCTGCACTTGGAGGCCCAACAACGTCTACAAGAAGAAGGTTGTGTAGTAGACATCGGAAGTCTTCTGCCCTGGAAAAAAACCATAAGCAAGCTCTCGGGACGAAACTCCGCCGCCACGAGGCAGAACCTTGGCGGAACCAATCTAGGGCTCCGACGGAGCTGTTCTATCAGGGAAACATCCCTCCGGGAGGGGGAAATCATCACCATCGATCCTCTCATCGAGAGGGGCTCAATCTCCATAAACATCTTCACTAGCACCATCTCATCTCAAACCCTAGTTCATCTCTTGTATCCAATCTTTGTCTCAAAACCTCAGATTGGTACCTGTGGGTTGCTAGTAGTGTTGATTACTCCCTATAGTTGATGCTAGTTGGTTTACTTGGTGGAAGATCATATGTTCAGATCCTTTATGCATATTAATACCCCTCTGATTATGAACATGAATATGATCTGTGAGTAATTACGTTTGTTCCTGAGGATATGGGAGAAGTCTTGCTATAAGTAGTCATGTGAATTTGGTATTCGTTTGATATTTTGATGAGACGTATGTTGTCTCTCCTCTAGTGGTGTCATGTGAACATCGACTACATGACACTTCATCATTGTTTGGGCCTAGGGGAAGGCATTGGGAAGTAATAAGTAGATGCTGGGTTGCTAGAGTAACAGAAGCTTAAACCCTGGTTTATGCGTTGCTTCGTAGGGGGCTGATTTGGATTCATATGTTTCATGCTATAGTTAGGTTTACCTAATACTTCTTTTGTAGTTGTGGATGCTTGCAAGAGGGGTTTATCATAAGTGGGATGCTTGTCCAAGGAAGGGCAGTACCCAAGCACTGGTCCACCCACATATCAAATTATCAAAGTACCGAACGCGAATCGTATGAGCGTGATGAAAACTAGCTTGACGATAATTCCCATGTGTCCTCGGGAGCGTTTTCCTTTATATGAGAGTTTGTTCAAGCTTGTATTTTGCTACAAAAAGGATTGGACCATCTTTCTGCACCTTATTTACTTTTATTACTTGTTACCCGTTACAAATTATCTTATCACAAAACTATCTGTTACCACTAATTCAGTGCTTGCAGAGAATACCTTACTGAAAATTGCTTATCATTTCCTTCTGCTCCTCGTTGGGTTCGACACTCTTACTTATCGAAAGGACTACGATAGATCCCCTATACTTGTGGGTCATCCGCCTCCTCCCTCTCCCTTCTTTATATACGTGGGCAGGGCACCCCTTGGAGACACACCAATTGTTCCAAGCCGTGTGCGGCGTCTCCCTCCACGGTTTACTCCTCCGGTCATATTCACATAGTGCTTAGGCGAAGCCCTGCGCGGATCACATCACCATCACCGTCAACACGCCTTCGTGCTGATGAAACTCTCCCTCGACACTTTGCTGGATCAAGAGTTCGAGGGACGTCATCGATCTGAACGTGTGCTGAACTCGGAGGTGCCGTACATTCGGTAATTGATCGGTTGGATCGCGAAGACGTTCGACTACATCAACCGCGTTATCCTAATGCTTACGCTTTCGGTCTACGAGGGTACATGGGCACACTCTCCCCATCTTGTTGCTATGCATCTCCTATATAGATCTTGCGTGATCGTAGGAAATTTTTTGAAATCGCATGCTACGTTCCCCAACACGTCGGAGATCCCCCGGGTTGCAGTGATGCGCCGCGGGTTGGTTGCCCTTGGATCTCACACGCGACGACATGAGAGGTCACCTCCGGCGGTGATCCGGTGGATGGTGCGGTTGATGCCGATGCGGCTTGGAGCACGGAAACCGGGATATCCAGTTACGCGAACCGCGCCTCCAACTCCGGCTTCCATGAGATGAGGGTGTCGATCCGGGCGGACTGCGTCGCCACGGCCTTGAGGATGGCCTTGTTGTCGTCATCTTGCCGATTGGCGCGGGCGATGGCCTCGTCGCTTATCTTGTAAAGGTACGCTTTCAGGGCCGGATCCATGGTGACAATGAGGTTGTCACGCACTTGCTTCTGGCGACGGGTTTCCAGGGCGGCGAACTAGTGGTGTCGGCAGTGGTGGAGTGGTGGCGGAAGGGTGGTGGATGGCTAGCTGATACCACGATGTTAGGAGCCTGATCTAGATTCAATTTATGTCTCACAGGCTAGCGGAAGGGTGGTGGATGGCTAGCTGATAAATATTTTTTATTCGTGCTAGAATTGTATTGATCGGAAACCTTAATACATGTGTGAATACATAGACAAATATTGTGTCCCTAGTGAGCCTCTACTTGACTAGCTCGTTGATCAAATATGGTTAAGATTTCCTAACCATAGACATGAGTTGTCATTTGATAACGGGATCACATCATTACCGCTAGCTTAGCATATTGATTGTTTAGTTTTATTGCTATTGCTTTCTTCATGTCAAATACATATTCCTTCGACTATGAGATTATGCAACTTCCGGATACCGGAGGAATACCTTATGTGCTATCAAACGTCACAATGTAATTGTGTGATTATAAAGATGCTCTATAGGTATCTCCGAAGGTGTTTTTTGGGTTGGCATAGATTGAGATTAGGATTTGTCACTCCGAGTATCAGAGAGGTATCTCTGGGCCCTCTCGGTAATACACATCATGAGAAGCCTTGCAAGCAAAGTAACTAATGAGTTGGTTGCAGGATGATGTATTATAGAACGACTAAGGAGACTTGCCGGTAACGAGATTGAACTAGGTATGAAGATATCGACGGTCGAATCTCGGGCAAGTAACATACCAATGACAAAGGAAATAACGTATGTTGTCATAATGATTCGACCGATCAAGATCTTCGTAGAATATGTAGGAACCAATATGAGCATCCAGGTTCCGCTATTGGTTATTGAACGGAGAGGTGTATCGGTCATGTCTACATAGTTCTCGAACCCGTAGGGTCCGCACGCTTAACGTTCGATGATGATTTAGTATTATATGAGTTATGTGATTTGGTGACCGAATGTTGTTCAGAGTCTCCAGTGAGACCACGGACATGACAAGGAGTCTCGAAATGGTCGAGAGGTCAAGATTGATATATATAGGACGATGGTATTCGGACATCGGAAGTGTTCTGGATAGTATCGGGTATTTATCATAGTACCGGGGGGTTACCGGAACCCCGGGGGGAAAGATATGGGCCATATGGGCCATAGGAGGGGAGCACACCAGCCCACAATGGGTGCCCCCCAAGGAAGGAGGCCAAGTGGGAGAAGGGAAAGAGGGGATTCTGCCACTCCTTTTCCTTCTCTCCTCCCTCTTCCCTTTTCCCCCTCCGGCAAAAAAGGAAGGGGGAAGGCCGAATTGGAGAGGACCCATGTAGGATTCCTCCTACTTGGGGCACCCCTTTGCTGCTTCCCTCCCCCCTCCCACTTATATATACGTGGGGAGGGGGCGCCTAGAACACACAACAATAATCGTTAGCCGTGTGCGGCGCCCCCTCCATAGTTTACACCCCTAGTCATAGTTTTGCGGTGCTTAGGCGAAGCCCTACGAGAACCACTTCACCATTACCGTCACCACGCCGTCGTGCTGACGGAATTCATCTACTTCCTCGACACCTTGCTGGATCAAGAAGGCGAGGGATGTCATTGCGATGAACGTGTGCAGAACTCGGAGGTGTTGTACGTTCGGTGCTTGATCGGTCGGAGCTAGAAGAAGTTCGACTACATCAACCGCGTTGTCAAACGCTTCCGCTTTCGGTCGACGAGTGTATGTGGACACACTCTTCCCCTCTCGTTGCAATACATCTCCTACATAGATCTTGTGCAAGCGTAGGGTTTTTTTCGAAATTGCATGCTACGTTTCCAACACTAAAATATGTATATATACATTCATATGTGTCCATATTGAAATCTCTAAGAGCATGTCCAACAGGCGCCCAAAAACTGCTTCACGCACTAAAATTCAGGTTTTTTGGGTGCTAGACAGCTCCAACAGAAGCTGTAAAATAGTGCGGGCACAAAAAAGGGTTGGGCGCGTGCTGAAAAACGCTATCAAAAGCTGCAAATTTGAGGCGCCGGATTGCGCGCACTTCACAATTTACACTGCGTGTTTTATTGGGCGCGCGTTTTTGGGCATCTGCAAAATCAATGTTGGGTCCGACACGCTTAAAGTGCTACAGTGACGCACTAAAACTATTTTAGAGCGTGGAATTTTTTGCGACTGTTGGAGATGCTCTAAGAAAATTTTTATTTAGGAACAAAGGGATTAGATAAATAATGCATGATGCATGCATCACAGCGTAAAGGTGAAGAAGATTTGTCGCCGTCCAGTGAATGACAGCGAAAGCTCCTCCGGGAAGACCAAGATCGATCCGCGCGCATGCAATATGCAAATTAACCGCGAGTTCGTTCGTAGGATAGGATGCAACATGCATATGCATCTTGGTCCGAATTCACGATCCATGGCGCAGTTAACGCTCACGCACCCACACCCGCCCGATGCAGCCAGCATCCTATCTAATCCTTGTTCAACTGAGTTCATCGACGTGTGAACCAAAAAGGCACGAATTAGACACCCGGTATTGCGAGATAGTTAGAAAGTGGCATGGAACAAGCATGGCCGGAGTAGATGACATTTTGGCTCCAAATGAAGCCTCATTTGATTTAAAGGAACTGCATAGGATTTTCGGAAGATATGGATCCTTAGGAATTTTTTCCCTATGTAGCCATTTGATTCACATGATTAGGATTATTAGGATTTTTTCCATATGATTTATTTATGTACTATATTTTAGAGAAAAACTTTCATCCACTCAAACTTTCTGGTAGAATTCTTTATTTTTCCTGTGCTGCCAAACGCTCTTCCATCCAAATTTCTGTAGTTCTATAATCCTATACTAGGATACAAGAGAACATGCCACTCTATTGATGTGTTTTCTTTTTTCTCGTGTTTTGAGATTTGAGAATCATGTATGAATAAAAAGGCCGTAACTACTATACTACTGAACGTTTTGAGATTTCTGTAGTTCTATAGATTTGAGTACAACATGAACCGTCCGTACGTCGGCCAGGAAATTACGGTGGCTGTACGCGCGTGCAGGTGCACCTAGCTAGCCGAGCCCCGAGCATTTCCACACGAGCTAGCTAGCGTGTGGAGGATCCACCCAAATCCTACAACGGGTGCATCCGCTGGAGCATCATATATGAGTGCAGCACGGCGTCCGACGAAGGAACGGCGAGGGTATCGTGTCGATCTCCCGTGTCATGTGGAATCAACTGTGGCGTAAAACAACATGTCGGCAGGATGCTTGAAAAAACGTACTACTATATCTTGTTTTGGTCTGCATACACACCACAGACCACGCACACCGCCGTGTTTATAATTACAAGTCAGAAAAAAATTCTAGCAAGATATTGTACTACGTATGTACGTACTCCTTCCGTTCGGAATTACTTGTCACGGAAATGAATGTATCTAGACATATTTTAGTTCTAGATACATCCATTTCCGAGACAAGTAGTTCCGAACGAAGGGAGTAGATGTGTGCATTTGCGCACGCATATGAGCGCCTCTCCATTTCAACACATGATTCCGCGAAGAAAAATGAAATGCGGTACTATACTACTAGTACGTACTCCAACTGTGGCCATGGCACGACGTACGATGTTGCTGTCTCGCGCCAGCGATTCTACTGCACCAAGGAATCTTTTCTTTTTTTTCGAATATTGTACTAGCAAGAGGTCGGCATGCACAGCCATTTTTTTTATGTATGCGAGGAGGCCGTGGCCGCCATTGCCACGGCAAACCCAAACTTCTTGCGAAGTACTCCCTCTAGTCCTTTTTAGTCTGTATTAGAATTCTTTAAAGTCAAATTTCATAAAGTTTGACCGTATTTATATGAAAAAATATCAACATCTGCCATGCTAAAGTTATATAATATGAAACTTTAAGTCATGACACATCTAATGGTATTGATTTTAGATTGTAAATGTTGGCACTTTTTTTTATAAAGTTGGTCAAATTTTACGAGGTTTGACTTCAGTCAAATCTTATACGTGAACTAAAAAGGACCGGAGGGAGTAGGATGCGCTCTACGAGACCGCGCGGGCTCAATGCGCCGCTTGCAACGACCTCAACCCGTACAGTACCGCATTTCATTTTTCTGCGCGGAATCATGTGTTGAAATGGAGAGGCGCTCACACCATATGGGTGCGCAGATGCACACATCTACACACGCACTAGTACAGTATCTCGCTAGAATTCTTTTCTCTGACTTGTAATTATAAACACGGTGGCGTGCGTGGTCTCCGGAGCCATGGATGGCCGGCGGAATTGGTTCGTGGGTGCGCGCGCGGCGCTCCTCCGGCACCGGATGCCTGCACACAACCACTTTGTCAGGCTGGCTTGAGTTACCCACCTTCTTTTGCAAAAGTTTTTCTTCTTTCTGTAACAGTCACAGGATCTGGCCTAGGCAAATAATGCATGCATCACACTCACACAGCGCCTGTGGTACATATCAAAGCGTAACGGTGAAGGAGGAGTTGCCGGCCAGTCAATGACAGCGAAGCCTCCTCCGGGAAGGCCAACATCTGCATGCAAGATGCGAAAATCGTGCGAGTTTGTCCGCACGGTAGGACGCAAGAAAGACGCGTGCATCTTGGTCCGAATTCATTCACGTGCACATGGCCCATATGGAGTAGGTTTCGCTACACAGGAGGAAAACTTTCCCCCTGAGTTGAGAGATGGGAAGCGACGGAAACGTCACTAAGTACTGTTAGGACGTTAATGAGTAGTACTACTACTGCTGTTACTAGTGTTGTTAGGGCATGTACAATGCATAGCCTTAAGATAATGCCTCGCATGTCATGTAGGATCGGATATGACGTAAAGTAGGTTCGGATAGGGAAGCGGGATCCTTTTCAGGAGGCGGGTGCTTGAAGAGAAAAAGTGTGGTCCGGTGACAAAAGCTGAAAAGGTTGGAGTGAAAAGTAGAGATGCATGTGTACTAGAGTCTTTATTTTCAATTTCTTAATGAGGCCCATTAGTGATAGCTTGCATTGGAGAGAAAAAATTAATGTAAGTGCCTCAAATTACTTTTTGTCATAGGGCATATGTATCCATATGCCACCATTGTACATGCCCTTAGTATGTCAATGTTAATGGTTGTTAATGGGTACTGCCTCCGTCCTGGTTTATATAGGTCCCCTTTGTAGTTTGTGCCAAATTTTGATCAAAGATTTAACTAACAAAATGTTAATGCATGTCAACAAAAAATATACCATTGGAATCATATTTGAACATAGTTTTCAATGCAATATTTTTTTGTGACATGCGTGAATATTTTGTTAGTTCAATATATGGTCAAAATTTGGCACGAAATACAATGTGGACCAATAGACCAGGACGAAGATAGTAGTAGTTAGCTATAGTTAACGGGTTGTCTTCGACGCGGATTTTTGGGACATGGTGCCACGCGAGGATGAAATCTGGGTAGTCCATGCATGCTGCGAGATTAGCACTTAATATAGCGAATTAATGAATACCGAAATGATACAGTGAGTTAATTTGATGAATACGTGTATGTGATAGGCATCTTAAATGGACTGGTTACCAGCCTAGGATCCGGAGTGTCCAGGGAATTCTCAGGCTCGACGCCCGATTTTGTGTTCGAAGGACAGGCAGTGTTCTCTCGAGGGTGAGTATCCGATTCTCCGGGTTCGAAAATCCGAACATAGTTAGTTCTCAACGTAGGAAAAGAGTTATCGTCAGCCTGTTCCTCCACAATCGCTACCTGATGGGTGACCGACGGAGATTTATTTTTTCTCTGATCGGGTTTAAGCCCGATCCGATCATAGTCAGTTGAGACTCCCAGGACGGCGATGGGATCTAGCAGTTCGTTCAAAGACGATAGATCTGCTGGGTCCATCTTGTCGGGGTATTCGGGGCTGATGCGAAGGGGGTTTTCGGTGACTTGGGAGGGGGGTTGCCTTCGGCTTAATGGCCGGACGGCCACCCATAGTGAAGTCGCCGAGCCAGAGGGTTTGCCCTAGAATTAGGGCTCCTTTGGAAGTGATACTGTCATTGATGACAAGGCGAGCCATCGGTCCTTTAGTTGACGCTACAAAGGAACTTTCAATGAAAGCACCAACGTCGGTGTCAAAACTGGCAGATCTCGGGTAGGGGGTCCCGAACTGTGCGTCTAAGGATCAATGGTAACATGTGACAAGGGACACGATGTTTACCCAGGTTCGGACCCTCTTAATGGAGGTAATACCCTACGTCCTGCTTGGTTGACTTTGATGAGTATAGGGGTTACAAGAGTTGATCTACCACGAGATCGTAATGGCTGAACCCTAATTGTCTAGCCTGTATGATTATGATTGTGATTGCCTCTATGGACTAAACCCTCCGGTTTATATAGACATCGAAGGGGGCTAGGGTTTGTATAGAGTCGGTTTACAGAGAAAGGAACCTTCATATCCGCATGCTAAGCTTGCCTTCCACGCCAAGGAGAGTCCCATCCGGACACAGGGGAAAGTCTTCTATCTTGTATCTTCACGGCCCGTTAGTCTGGCCCATGTTCCATAGCCCGAACGCCTGAGGACCCCGTAATCCAGGACCCCCTCACCCCTCACACAGGTCTCTAATCTTAGCCCGCTGCCAGAGACGAACACGTTCCAGATAGGCTAGCGCTAGGCACTTCCCTTTAAGGAACGCTCTTAATCTTCTCTCCTCCACTGAGAGCATCCTTGCTTCTTGCGCTACATCAAAACGGAGTATGACCTCATTGGCAATCTGGAACTACAGGTTCATCATGCTTTGCTTCCGCTGTCCCCAGCTTCTGAGGGCCTTGGTAGTATGATTTTAGCTTAGTGTTGAAAATATGCATAGGATCTGAGCTTGAAACCTCCTTGTCCCAAGATTTTGTAACTATCTCCACGAATCCGGACAACTTGCACCAAAAGTTTTCAAATCTGAATCTGTAGGACTGCGGGCGATTCGCTGAAATTGAAAGAAGCAGGGGGCAGTGATCAGAGATGTTTGAGCTCAAGGGATGTAGGTCACTGATCGGGTAGACATCTTCCCGAGCATTGTTGAAAAACAGCATGTCAAGCTTTGCCATGATCGGGTGCTCCTGCCCATTGCACAACGTAAATTTCCTTCCGACCATAGACATCGCGTGCAGACCCAACTTGTTTATGGTATGACGAAACTTGCTCACCATCCTTCTATTGGCTCTCCACGTGCTGCATTCGTCCTCGTGCCTCACCAGGTTGAAATCACCATTGAGAATCCACGGACCCTGCACATGTTCACCAATGCCTTCCAGTTCCTCAAGAAATCTCCTCTTGTCCTGCTCTGTTTGAGGCCCATAGACATGGTTGTTCATTAGCAGTTTTTCCGGTTGCATGCAAGTAGTGTAGTGCATGCATGAGCCTACATTTTCTTTGTGAGGGCCTTGCCCTGATTAGTGGATCAAACCTGAACGTGAAGTTAGTCTAAACACATAATTAGTTTTCGTTTTGTTTTGGAAATAACACATACAGATAACAGATTAGTTGAAAAAGCAAACAACATATAAGTTGAGCTCTGGAGTCACGCACCATTAATAGATGTATATGGAGTACTTCACTAAGAAAATATGTATATACAACTCTGTCACATGCATGTGTACCAAATACAATCTGATTTCTTGCATAATCAGCAGCAGACAAGCATAAAAAAACAATAGCTGAGAAGCACAACACACGCACTATCAGTTTCGTAATTGATTTCTATTGCCTCAATTGATTTTTTTAGGATCACCTTAATTGATTTCCATCAAGCACATAGACGCTCATTCATTTTCACACGAACTAGGCAAGACTCGAATAATATAAACCCAAGCTGACCAAATTGACCGAAACTATTTGCAAGAAAGAAAAAGGAGAAATGATCACAAATGTGGAATATTACTTTCAATACAAATACATGACACACGGTGGTATGAACACATACCGCGATGGAAGACAACTAGCAAATTGAAAGAAAGCCTACACCAAATATATATTTCATTAGTATTTAGTTCATATTTTTATTTCTAAAAGCATAAATTCCAATTAGGTTAAAATTACGGTTTGAACTACAAATATGAGATTTTGAATTTAAAGATTTGTATATTTAAAGTTCTCATAGTATACGTCTAATTTTTTCGATATGTTTTTACACAATAAAATCCCTCAAAATCAAATAACAAGATGATTGTTGAAAATAGTCCATTCATGTTTCTACATATATTGATAAAGCTAACTTTTTCATGAATTGTGAATGTAAAAAATTCTCAATTAATCTTACTACGGGCCAATTTTTCCTCTACCGTTGCAACACACAGGCTCAAAAGTTTCCATAATTGTTTTACTTCGAATCATGACCCATGTCCTAAGCTTCATGTTGTGACCCCCAAATCAAGCGTTTTTTTCTTTTCATGAGCGGCCCTTGTCACACCCTAGCTAGTTCATGCATTAGAGTGTTGCATCATGTCTATTCTTTCATCAGAAAACTGAAATGCGGATGACAGAACCCCTAGCCCCCTCTGAAACCAACTAGGGTTTACTAAAAACTTTTTCAATGAACCTGAAATGCCCTTCTAAAATGCCCATCATTTTTGTCTTGGTTCAGAACCTCTGCCAAAAGTGGTGCACATTTTCCTAGGTCATCTTAGGGTCTTTGAATTAAATCATAGATATTTGAATTTGGGCATTTAAAATTATATAAAATATTTCAAATGCTCAAATATCTCCAAACTAAAATGTTTCATGTTGGAAATAATCCAACTATGGACCAGGAGTAGTTTGGTGATTTTAGGAGTTGCCTAAGTATTTTTAATAATTCAACAAAGTTGCAGAAGTATTAAAAAAACAGAAAACAGGAGAAATAGCAAAAACTTACCTGGCGCCCAGCACCCGGCCCACCTGCCGGCCCAGCCCAGCGCCGCTCCAGCGAGCTGCTTGCCGGCCAGGCAGGCAGGCAGGTGCCCGACGGCGACCGCAGCGCGCGCCACGCAGCTGGCCGTCGCCCTGCTTCACCTCCTCGCCTCGGGGCTGGATGGATGAACTCCACGCCGCGCCGTGAACCTCCAGGACACCTCCATTCTCCCCCAACTCCTCTCTCTCGCGCTCCCCCGCCATGGCCGACGCCATCGCCGCCACCCCCTCGCCGTAGCCACGCCCTCCGTCAACCCCACGCCGTGCCGCCGTGTCCAGGAGCTCCGCCACCCTCCTCTCCTTCGAGCAAGCCGAGCCCCGAGCGCTCGCAAGGCCCGAGCCCACCGCATCGACCTCGACCGAACCGCCGTCGCCGGAGATCCCCTTCAACGCCGTCGTCGCTCCGGCCCGTCCCCGGCCGCACCAAGTGCTTCGTCGAACTCCCCGTGAGCTTAGCCATCTTCCCCTCCCTTCTTTTCTTGCTTCCCGAGCCGTGTAGCGACCTCCCGGAGCTCAACCGCACCCACCGCCGCGGAGCTCGTCGCCGACGTGCTCCCGGTCACCCTCCGGCCACAAACTGGTGTCCATCATGCTCACCGCGTCACGTAGCACCTAACCAGCTACTCCCCGCACCTCACCGACCCCTCTAGCGTAAAGTTCGCCCTCGGCCGAACTCCGGTGGCCGCCAAAGTCGTCGCCGGCGCCAACTCCGGCCACCCCGACCCCAACGGACTCCACCAAGAGCTGCGGCTCCTCCTCAGCTCCACTCCGATGGCCTCCGCGACTCGTTTGGTTGCCGGAACGGCAAAAACCACTTCCGCCGCCGCGTCGGGCTCGCCGGCGGCTAAACGCCGGTGCAGCCGACCTGGCTTTGACCACGGGTGGGCCCTGGTTGACTCCGATGAGTCAATGACAGGTGGGGCCCAGCCCTGTTAACTAAATAGGGTTAGTTTTAATTAAACTTTAACTAAACTAATTACCCTGACACCCTGGACCCACAGTCAGGTTTGACCTGGACGTCTCCGTTGACCCTGACGTCATTCTGACGCATGGCTGACGCAATAAATTAATTTCTGGATTTATTCTAATATAGGAAATTCCAGAATATAGTTTAAACTTCAAAAATTCATAACTTTTAATCTGTAACTCCAAATCAGACAAGTTATATATGAAAAATGATCAGAAAAATCCAATCTATCCATCTGTACTGTTTTCATGCATGATTAAACAAGTTAACTTGATGTTTAATGCAGAACAAGATAAAACACTTTAAAGGGCCATGTATGAGTTTGAAATTTGAATCTTTGGTTCAAATTGGTTCAAACCCTTCTGGTCTTAGTTGCATTAGCCCAACACACTCATATTGCCATGTTTCATGCATGCATCATATTGTCGCACATTGTTTGGTGATGGTTGTGTATCGGTGTTCTTTGCGGCAGGTTCTGCCTCCGAGGAGTACCGTGATTACCCTAGCGAAGAACCGTATCAGTGCATCGAACCATCAGGCAAGCAACCAACCATTTGATCATATCGATACAATCCCATGTTCTCGCTCCTGCTCTCTTTTACTGCATTAAGACAACGCGTTTCAAACTGCTGTGTGTTACGGTAGTTGAACCCATTTCCTCTGCATGACCTGTCATTGCCACAGTAACTAGATGAAACCCACTAGCATGTGTAGGAGTTGTTTGAGCCATATGTATGTGTTGTTCCTACCTTGCTATGCCTGCTATGCTTAGAGTCGTGTCAGGTCTGGTTCATCTGGGTGATGGACTAGAGTGAAATGATTATGTCGGTAATGAGAGTGGTGTGGTGAACACGATTTGGTAAAGGTATCGATGAGAGGCCATGTAGGAGTACATGGTGGGTTGTTTCATTGAAGCCGACCTTAAGCACTGAGATCTGTATGTGTGATTTAAGATCAGCTACTACCATGCATTGGGCCCGAAACCAATGGACCCTCTCGACTTCTTATTCACCCTAGTTCTCTGTCCAGGAGTTGCAAGTAGTTTCTGGTGTTTGTAGCCTACTGGAGGCCGTGGACAGCGCTGACCGTAGGGGTGGGCTGTGATGCGGTAGGTACGTGGCACGGTGTACCGAATACCCGTTAGGTATCTCGGGAACCCTGTTCACATCGTTGGGGCGTGAGGAAACCTCGGCCGGACTCCTCATGGATGGAACCGATAGGCGATAAACCTGGACTAGAGACTTAGGTGATTAGGTAGGTCGTGGCCGACACCCACGTTGGGCTTCCGCTTGAAGGTTGCCGAGTACATGTCGTGTAAACGACGGTAAGTGGTGAGAGCGTGTATGAAGAAGTACACCCCTGCAGGGTTATCATGATCTATTCGAATAGCCGCGTCCGCGGTAAAGGACTACTTGGTTGCCTATACAGTTCATAGACAAGTAAATGGAAACTACTAAAAGCCTCAAGATAAGTGTGAGTGCCGAGGATGGCTCTTCCGTAGGAAGACGGAGGTGGATCCTCGGTAGTGTATTGAAGTGGTGAGTAGTGGACTCGTGTGCGCAAAACCATTTCAAGTTGGAGTCTCGTAGGATAGCCTAGCCAAGAGTCAAAGCTGGCTTGCTGCAATAACTCCACCAACCCTTCTTGATAATGTGCATGTATGTAGGATCTGATGTAAGTCTTGCTGAGTACCTTTGTACTCATGTTGCTATAATTTACATTTTTACAGAAGACGCTGCAACCCCTTCTGATGGGTTCTTCGTAGACGTTGACATCAATGAGTAGGCTAAGGCCCAGGTGGTGATCCTGAGCTTGTGAAGGACCACGTAGTATAGCTAGGCTTTCCAAGCCTCTTTTATTTTACTAGTTGTCTGTACTCAGACAAGTTACTTCCGCTGCTGGTTTGTATGACTGTATGACTTGAATGCTGGGTCGTGTGACCCGTACCTATGTGTATGTTATGTATGGCTCTCTGAGCCTTAAATAAAGTACTTGTGTCGTAGAGTCATGTTGTGATGCCTTGTTGTATTTGCACATATCGAGCATATTGTGTGTATGATTGAAATGCTTGGTATGTGTGGGATCTGACTATCTAGTTGTTTATCTTTAGTAGCCTCTCTTACCGGGAAATGTCTCCTAGTGTTACCACTGAGCCATGGTAGCTTGCTACTGCTCTGGAACACTTAGGCTGGCCGGCATGTGTCCTTCTTCGTTCCTGTGTCTGTCCCTTCGGGGAAATGTCACGCATTGAGTACCGGAGTCCTGTTAGCCCGCTACAGCCCGGTTTACCGGAGTCCTGCTAGCCCAGTGCTACAGCCCGGACCCACTTGCTGATGACCGACACGTTCGAAGCTGGGTCATGGATGCCTGTCCCTGTAAGTCTGTGCCACTTTGGGTTTACGACTAGTCATGTCAGCCCGGGCTCCTTATCATATGGATGCTAGCGACACTATCATATACGTGAGCCAAAAGGCGCAAACGGTCCCGGGCAAAGGTAAGGCGACACCCGTGGGGATACCGTGCGTGAGGCCGCAAAGTGATATGAGGTGTTACAGGCTAGATCGATGTGACATCGAGTCGGGGTCCTGACAGCGTTGGTATCAGAGCCGGACTGCCTGTAGGTTCTCCAAGCCAAACTGGTCGATGTTGAGTCTAGAAATTCTTTGATTATATGTAGGGGAATTGTTTGTGGGTTGGAACGTAAGGCTCTTTTTACTCCTTTATCTTATGACGTTCTGATCTGAGTCAGTCTATTCTTCCACCGGGGGTTAAGGAATTAGGATCTTTTCTCTCTATCAGGTTCACGTGTTACCAATCAGTAGTACCTTATAGGTTTGATGGATACAAGCCTAGTTCAGTTCTACTACCACATTATGTTGCTAGGATGGACTCAGAACTTTGATATGATGTTGTTGAGTGTGTATGAAATCCTTTGTCAAATGTATCAAAATCCTTTTGAGCATTTACAGCTGTTATGCTGCCGAAATTTTGCTAGAAATTCTAATGCCTTTGCATTATGGTTGTGCTTTCAGATGGCCACTCGCGACCTCAATCAAGTGGTTCGCCTGACTCGATGCCTAGATGTACCCGGCCATACCGCCATGTTGGTCAGGGTAATGACTGAGGCAGGATACCGTTGGTATCCTGAGTACACGGTCGAAGAGCAATTTCGAGACTTTAATCAAAGCCAGTATCTCTGCACTGTCAGGATATTTCCATCTTATCCTGGATCCACCGAGCCCCTTCACTGCTCCTATGGACTCGGGGTTACTATTGAGATGGCTGTGCAGGACGCCGCCTACTCTATGATGACCATCATGCGAGTCAGGACTGGCCTATTTCGGGACTCTGATTTCCGGTATATGCCAGGATCACTTCCGGGAGCACAAGGGTATCTCCAGGCTATCTATGCTGACCCCACTCAGGAGGATTCACGGACTCGCACCACTGCTGAGATGCTCGAGGATAAGGACCGTGAAAATCGGGCCTTGAGGCTAGAGCTTTTCAATACCCGTGCTGACCATTGGGCCACTTTGACTCGGTTTGCACCGGCGGTGCAAGCTGGATATTCGGATATGCGCGATCTCTATCCTGTGAGATCTGCTCTGCCAGACGTGATGGGTTGGCGTGATGTAGGAGGCATCACCCCACCTCGCGGTCCCCGCAGGCCACCGTCTGTTGGTCCAAGACCTCATCCTAGCCCCTATGGTCCACAAGCTCCGCGAGATCGTCTGTTCCCGGATGATCATGTTGAGCTTCCAGGCTATGGAGGTGACTTCTACGAGGACTACTACGGATCGGTCTGAGTTAGTGGTAGTATCACTAGTTCGTACTAGCTGTGTCGTCTATCGTCCTGCGTGACTCGTGGGATATGACCTAGTTTGTACCGCCTTCCGGAGGTGTAGAAAAATAATGTATAGGAGCTTGGGATGCCTCCGATGAGATGTAATCCTCTTTTCACCGTAATAGTACCTTGTTTGGTCTTGTACTAAACCTTGTATGGTGTGTATGACGATGGAATAAAAGAAGCAGTTTCTGTATCTACCATGTCATACGGATGATCATCTTGCATTCCGAGTTATTCCTTACATTCTGTATCCTATGTCGGAATCTTATCATTCTGACTAAATCATTGTCTTGTTTACCTAGGATGGTCAACACGCGCAATAACCCTGCTCCTCAAGAGCAGGCCGAAGGCAGTGAAGTCAGGAATGCAAATCTGCCTCATCCTCCTTCCCTAGCCGAGGTTATGCTGGAAGCCGAGAGAAACAAGCGGGAGACCAACCGTTTGTTGGAGCGTATTGAACAGAACACAGCACACCATCAGAGAAATAACTTGGTGTCACTCAGTGATTTCATCAAGTTACATCCACCCACGTTCCACCACTCCGTCGAGCCTCTCGACGCTGATGACTGGCTTCGCAGTATTTCTCACAAACTGCGTTCCGCGCTAGTAGCTGAGGCTGACAAGGTCACCTTTGCTGCATATCATCTTGAAGGCCCCGCCAGTCTATGGTGGGAGAATTATGGAGCTATGCGCCCAGCGGGCCATGTCACTACTTGGGCTGAATTCAGCGAGGCTTTCCGTGAACATCACATTCCGGAGGGTCTCATGGACCGTAAACGTGAGGAATTTTGCAGTTTCACTCAAGGCCGACTCTCTGTGGATGCTTACAGCAGGGAGTTCGGTAACCTCGCACGATATGCAACTGAGGAAGTTTCTACTGATGCCAAGAAGCAAGCAAGGTTCCGTAAGGGACTTAGTCCTGAGCTTCGCCGCGACCTCCGTCTGCATGAGTGCACATCTTTTCAGAAGCTTGTTAACAAGGCCATCAGTGCTGAGACTGGTCAGACTGATTATGACGCAACACGCAAGCATGGCCGTGACGTGGGTTCCTCATCCGGTGCTGGTCCTCAGAAGCGCCGCGTGTGGGTGCCCAACACTGCCCTGCCACCCAGGTTCACACCGAGGCCATCCTTCCAGGCGCCTCGCCCCGTTCAACAGTCTGCACCAGCCAAGCCCTATGGGGGTCCAACCAATAATGCTCCTCCACGTACCAGTTCCGTGACTTGTTTCAAATGTGGGGAATCTGGCCACTATATGCGCGAGTGTCCCCAGACCAACCCCAACCAATCTGCTAAAGCTGTTGGCCGTGGCAAGCCGACAGGAAAGTGTTCCACGCTAAGCCGGCCACCGCTTCACGTGGCCATGTCAACTGTATCTCTGCCGAAGAAGCTCAAGAGGATCCCAACGTCGTTCTCGGTACGCTCCTTGTTAATTGCCACCCGGCATCTGTTCTTTTCGATACAGGAGCCTCTCATTCTTTTATATCTGAAAACTATGCTCGCTTGCATAACACCGCATTCTGTGATATGCCAACCTCTATGGTAATTCCAAACTCCGGGATCCAAATGGCAAACCTCTAGGGTAAGTCATGGAAATGAAATCCAAGTCGACAGACTTGTTTTCCTTGCATCTTTGATAGCTCTTAAATCTTCAGATATTAATATCATCTTGGGTATGGACTGGATGTCAGCCCATCATGCCCAAATTGATTGCTTCTCTAGGACTGTTCAACTCACCCATCCTTCGGGGAAGATAGTCAATGTCTTGACCCGAATAGCCAAGCGACAGTTATATTCTCTTAACGCCAGCCCTTTGCCAGACCTTGAGGACGTTCCGGTAGTCCGTGACTTCCCGGATGTCTTCCCAGAGGAATTGCCAGGTGTTCCACCTGACAGGGATGTTGAGTTCGTAATAGACCTTATTCCAGGAACCGTCCCGATTGCTAGAAGACCCTATAAGATGGCACCACTAGAACTAGCCGAGCTTAAGAAACAACTCGATGAGTCCTTGAAAAAGGGTTTCATCCGACCTAGTTCATCTCCGTGGGCTTGCCCCGTCCTCTTCGTCAAGAAGAAGGATGGTACGGACCGGATGGTTGTAGATTATCGACCTGTCAATTTGGTCACAATCAAGAACAAATATCCGCTCCCCAGGATCAACGACCTGTATGATCAGCTCGCTGGATCCTCAGTCTTCTCCAAAATGGATTTGAGGTTGGGCTACCATCAAATCAAAATCAGGAACGGGGACATTCCTAAAACGGCCTTTGTTACTCGTTATGGCCAATACGAGTACACCGTCATGTCCTTCGGTTTAACCAACGCTCCAGCCACCTTTTCTCGGTTAATGAACTCAATCTTCATGGAGTATTTGGATAAATTCGTCGTGGTTTACCTCGATGATATACTCATCTACTCCAAGAACGAGGAAGAACATGCCGAACATCTAAGGCTAGTGTTGAAGAAACTTCGAGAGCATCGTCTTTATGCCAAATTCTCTAAATGTGAATTTTGGTTGTCAGAAGTGACCTATCTGGGTCATGTAATATCTGGTAAAGGTATTGCTGTTAACCCTGAGCGAGTTCAAGCCGTCCTTAATTGGACTCCACCTGAATCGGTCAAGCAAGTTCGGAGTTTTCTGGGCTTAGCGAGCTATTGCCGTCGCTTTGTCGAAAATTTCTCCAAAGTTGCTAAACCTCTAACCGAACTCCTCAAGAAAGATAAAAAGTTCGAATGGACTCCACAATGTGAGCACAGCTTTCAGGAACTGAAAAGACGCCTGACTTCTGCTCCCGTACTGGTACCGCCAGACTTCTCCAAGGACTTTGTTATCTACTGCGACGCCTCGCGACAAGGACTAGGTTGCATTCTCATGCAAGATCGACACGTAATTGCTTACGCTTCACGGCAATTGCACCCACATGAGGAGAATTATCCTACTCATGATCTAGAGCTTGCAGCCGTAGTCTATGCACTTAAAACCTGGCGACATTACCTCCTCGGTAATCGTTGCGAAATATTCACTGATCACCAAAGTCTGAAGTACATCTTCACCCAACCGGATTTGAATCTCAGGCAAAGACGTTGGGTCGAGTTGATCACAGATTTCGACTTAGGAATAACTTACACCCCAGGGAAAGCCAACGTCATGGCTGATGCGCTAAGTCGTAAATCTTATTGTAACAACCTGATGTTACAACAAAGTCAACCGCTTCTCCATGAGGAATTTCGGAAACTTAATCTCCACATTGTTCCTCAAGGATTCCTTTCCACCATGGTGGCGAAACCTACCCTTACGGATCAGATCATCAAAGCACAGAAGGTAGATCCGGGAATTTCCCGCATCAAGAGAAACATCAAGAAAGGAGTTGCGAATTGTTTCTCCATTGATGATCAAGGGGTCGTATACTTCGGGAATCGACTAGTGGTTCCCAAGGTGCGAAACCTGAGGCGATTGATCCTTAAGGAAGCTCATGAATCTCCTCTCACTATTCATCCCGGTAGCACTAAGATGTATCAGGACCTACGCCAGAGGTTCTGGTGGACTAGGATGAAGAGAGAAATTGCTCAGTATATTGCTAATTGCGACGTCTGCCGTCGTGTAAAAGCAGAGCATCAACGGCCTGCTGGCACCCTTCAACCCCTAGCTATTCCTGAATGGAAATGGGATAAAATTGGTATGGATTTCATTACCGGTTTTCCCAGGACCAAGAGAGGGAATAATGCTATCTTCGTCGTGGTCGATCGTCTTTCCAAGGTAGCCCATTTCTTACCTGTTCGTGAGAGTATAACCGCTAGTCAGTTGGCAGACTTATACATCTCCCGAATAGTGTCTCTCCATGGTGTTCCTTTGGAAATTAACTCGGATCGAGGAAGTCTTTTCACCTCTCGATTTTGGGAAAGTTTCCAAAATGCTATGGGAACCCGCCTTTCCTTTAGCACCGCTTTTCACCCTCAATCAAGTGGTCAAGTAGAACGCGTCAACCAGATTCTAGAAGACATGCTTCGAGCCTCTGTTATCTCATTCGGAATGGAGTGGGAGAAATGCCTTCCATTTGCCGAATTTGCTTACAACAACAGCTATCAATCTAGCTTGGGTAAAGCCCCTTTTGAAGTTCTCTATGGACGACGGTGTCGAACACCCCTTAACTGGTCAGAAACCGGGGAAAGACAATTCTTTGGCCCGGATATGATTCAGGAAGCAGAAGAGCAAGTTCGCATCGTTCGTGAAAAGTTGAAAACAGCCCAATCTCGTCAAAAGAGTCAATATGACCGAAAACATAAGGCTATGACTTTCGAGGTTGACGAGAAGGCTTACCTTCGGGTTACTCCTCTGAAGGGAACCCATCGTTTCGGTATCAAAGGCAAATTGGCTCCCCGTTACATTGGACCTTTTCGTATTCTCGCTAAACGAGGAGAAGTTGCCTACCAGTTGGAACTACCTCCGCATCTCTCCAGAGTCCACGATGTCTTCCACGTTTCTCAACTCAGGCGTTGCTTCTCGGATCCTATCCGTGGAGTGGACCACGAAACGCTTGATCTCCAAGATAATCTCACGTATCGAGAGTACCCCATTCGTATCCTCGATCAGGCCGAGCGTACCACTCGACGTCATAATATCAAGTTTCTCAAAGTTCAATGGTCGCACCATTCTGAGGATGAAGCAACTTGGGAAAGGGAGGATCGTCTTCGACTCGAGTATCCCGCCTTCTTTCCGGAGGAACCCAAATCTCGGGACGAGATTCTTTTGAGTGGGGGTGAGTTGTCACACCCTAGCTAGTTCATGCATTAGAGTGTTGCATCATGTTTATTCTTTCATCAGAAACCTGAAATGGGGATGACAGAACCCCCAGCCCCCTCTGAAACCAACTAGGGTTTACTAAAAACTTTTTCAATGAACCTGAAATGCCCTTCTAAAATGCCCATCATTTTTGTCTTGGTTCAGAACCTCTGCCAAAAGTGATGCACATTTTCCTAAGTCATCTTAGGGTCTTTGAATTAAATCATAGATATTTGAATTTGGGCATTTAAAATTATATAAAATATTTCAAATGCTCAAATATCTCCAAACTAAAATGTTTCATGTTGGAAATAATCCAACTATGGACCAGGAGTAGTTTGGTGATTTTAGGAGTTGCCTAAGTATTTTTAATAATTCAACAAAGTTGCAGAAGTATTAAAAAACAGAAAACAGGAGAAATAACAGGGAAACTTACCTGGCGCCCAGCACCCGGCCCACCTGCCGGCCCAGCCCAGCGCCGCTCCAGTGAGCTGCTTGCCGGCCAGGCAGGCATGCAGGTGCCCGATGGCGACCGCAGCGCGCGCCACGCAGCTGGCCGTCGCCCTGCTTCACCTCCTCGCCTCGGGGCTGGATGGATGAACTCCACGCCGCGCCGTGAACCTCCAGGACACCTCCATTCTCCCCCAACTCCTCTCTCTCGCGCTCCCCCGCCATGGCCGACGCCATCGCCGCCACCCCCTCGCCGTAGCCACGCCCTCCGTCAACCCCACGCCGTGCCGCCGTGTCCAGGAGCTCCGCCACCCTCCTCTCCTTCGAGCAAGCCGAGCCCCGAGCGCTCGCAAGGCCCGAGCCCACCGCATCGACCTCGACCGAACCGCCGTCGCCGAAGATCCCCTTCAACGCCGTCGTCGCTCCGGCCCGTCCCCGGCCGCACCAAGTGCTTCGTCGAACTCCCCGTGAGCTTAGCCATCTTCCCCTCCCTTCTTTTCTTGCTCCCGAGCTGTGTAGCGACCTCCCGGAGCTCAACCGCACCCACCGCCGCGGAGCTCGTCGCCGACGTGCTCCCAGTCACCCACCGGCCACAAACTGGTGTCCATCATGCTCACCGCGTCACGTAGCACCTAACCAGCTACTCCCCGCACCTCACCGACCCCTCTAGCATCAAGTTCGCCCTCGGCCGAACTCCGGTGGCCGCCAAAGTCGTCGCCGGCGCCAACTCCGGCCACCCCGACCCCAACGGACTCCACCAAGAGCTGCGGCTCCTCCTCAGCTCCACTCCGATGGCCTCCGCGACTCGTTTGGTTGCCGGAACGGCAAAAACCACTTCCGCCGCCGCGTCGGGCTCGCCGGCGGCTAAACGCCGGTGCAGCCGACCTGGCTTTGACCACGGGTGGGCCCTGGTTGACTCCGATGAGTCAATGACAGGTGGGGCCCAGCCCTGTTAACTAAATAGGGTTAATTTTAATTAAACTTTAAACTAAACTAATTACCCTGACACCCTGGACCCACAGTCAGGTTTGACCTGGACGTCTCCGTTGACCCTGACGTCATCCTGACGCATGGCTGACGCAATAAATTAATTTCTGGATTTATTCTAATATAGGAAATTCCAGAATATAGTTTAAACTTCAAAAATTCATAACTTTTAATCTGTAACTCCAAATCAGACAAGTTATATATGAAAAATGATCAGAAAAATCCAATCTATCCATCTGTACTGTTTTCATGCATGATTAAACAAGTTAACTTGATGTTTAATGCAGAACAAGATAAAACACTTTAAAGGGCCATGTATGAGTTTGAAATTTGAATCTTTGGTTCAAATTGGTTCAAACCCTTCTGGTCTTAGTTGCATTAGCCCAACACACTCATATTGCCATGTTTCATGCATGCATCATATTGTCGCACATTGTTTGGTGATGGTTGTGTATCGGTGTTCTTTGCGGCAGGTTCTGCCTCCGAGGAGTACCGTGATTACCCTAGCGAAGAACCATATCAGTGCATCGAACCATCAGGCAAGCAACCAACCATTTGATCATATCGATACAATCCCATGTTCTCGCTCCTGCTCTCTTTTACTGCATTAAGACAACGCGTTTCAAACTGCTGTGTGCTACGGTAGTTGAACCCATTTCCTCTGCATGACCTGTCATTGCCACAGTAACTAGATGAAACCCACTAGCATGTGTAGGAGTTGATTGAGCCATATGTATGTGTTGTTCCTACCTTGCTATGCCTGCTATGCTTAGAGTCGTGTCAGGTCTGGTTCATCTGGGTGATGGGCTAGAGTGAAATGATTATGTCGGTAATGAGAGTGGTGTGGTGAACACGATTTGGTAAAGGTATCGATGAGAGGCCATGTAGGAGTACATGGTGGGTTGTTTCATTGAAGCCGACCTTAAGCACTGAGATCTGTATGTGTGATTTAAGATTCAGCTACTACCATGCATTGGGCCCGAAACCAATGGACCCTCTCGACTTCTTATTCACCCTAGTTCTCTGTCCAGGAGTTGCAAGTAGTTTCTGGTGTTTTTAGCCTACTGGAGGCCGTGGACAGCGCTGACCGTAGGGGTGGGCTGTGATGCGGTAGGTACGTGGCACGGTGTACCGAATACCCGTTAGGTATCTTCGGAACCCTGTTCACATCGTTTGGGGCTGTGAGCGAAACCTCGGCCGGATCTCCTCATGGATGGAACCCGAATAGGCGATAAACCTGGACTAGAGACTTAGGTGATTAGGTAGGTCGTGGCCGACACCCACGTTGGGCTTCCGCTTGAAGGTTGCCGAGTACATGTCGTGTAAACGACGGTAAGTGGTGAGAGCGTGTATGAAGAAGTACACCCCTGCAGGGTTAACATGATCTATTCGAATAGCCGCGTCCGCAGTAAAGGACTACTTGGTTGCCTATACAGTTTATAGACAAGTAAATGGAAACTACTAAAAGCCTCAAGATAAGTGTGAGTGCCGAGGATGGCTCTTCCGTAGGAAGACGGAGGTGGATCCTCGGTAGTGTATTGAAGTGGTGAGTAGTGGACTCGTGTGCGCAAAACCATTTCAAGTTGGAGTCTCGTAGGATAGCCTAGCCAAGAGTCAAAGCTGGCTTGCTGCAATAACTCCACCAACCCTTCTTGATAATGTGCATGTATGTAGGATCTGATGTAAGTCTTGCTGAGTACCTTTGTACTCATGTTGCTATAATTTACATTTTTACAGAAGACGCTGCAACCCCTTCTGATGGGTTCTTCGTAGACGTTGACATCAATGAGTAGGCTAAGGCCCAGGTGGTGATCCTGAGCTTGTGAAGGACCACGTAGTATAGCTAGGCTTTCCAAGCCTCTTTTATTTTACTAGTTGTCTGTACTCAGACAAGTTACTTCCGCTGCTGGTTTGTATGACTGTATGACTTGAATGCTGGGTCGTGTGACCCGTACCTATGTGTATGTTATGTATGGCTCTCTGAGCCTTAAATAAAGTACTTGTGTCATAGAGTCATGTTGTGATGCCTTGTTGTATTTGCACATATCGAGCATATTGTGTGTATGATTGAAATGCTTGGTATGTGTGGGATCTGACTATCTAGTTGTTTATCTTTAGTAGCCTCTCTTACCGGGAAATGTCTCCTAGTGTTACCACTGAGCCATGGTAGCTTGCTACTGCTCTGGAACACTTAGGCTGGCCGGCATGTGTCCTTCTTCGTTCCTGTGTCTGTCCCTTCGGGAAATGTCACGCATTGAGTACCGGAGTCCTGTTAGCCCGCTACAGCCCGGTTTACCGGAGTCCTGCTAGCCCAGTGCTACAGCCCGGACCCACTTGCTGATGACCGACACGTTCGATGCTGGGTCATGGATGCCTGTCCCTGTAAGTCTGTGCCACTTTGGGTTTACGACTAGTCATGTCAGCCCGGGCTCCCTATCATATGGATGCTAGCGACACTATCATATACGTGAGCCAAAAGGCGCAAACGGTCCCGGGCAAAGGTAAGGCGACACCCGTGGGGATACCGTGCGTGAGGCCACAAAGTGATATGAGGTGTTACAGGCTAGATCGATGTGACATTGAGTCGGGGTCCTGACAGCCGTTGTCACTTGACATAGTTCCTCGACCTCACCAACCATGCTTCATAGAAACTGGTATTTTCTCCCGTTGCAACGAATGGGTATTTGTACTAGTTATATCTGAATGTTGTATATTACTGCCGTGTGCATCAATGTTGAATTAAAAGTGCTTAGGCAATCCAATTCATACTACCACTAGTTTGTATGCTAATCTAACCATCTAAGATCTTTATCACTTTATAATATTGACCCGACGGCCTGTGTCAACCATTAAGAAAAGTGCATGTGCTTTCATTGCACTGGCTGAATATTAATTCATTCTGGGTGAATTGATAGCCTGCAAGCCATTAAACCACTAGCTTCACGCGAATTAAACGCATACTGACTGCATGTGACTGTTTATATGGCTGTTTTGCTAGGGACGATCGAATTATGTCATTTCCTTGATACTGATTGTATAAGAAGATGGAGATTTATCCTAATATACCAATGCTTACTGTTTGTGACCAAGGCAAGCAAGTGCTAATGGTGGACCTTAAGTACAACGTTGCAAAGCTCAACTATTACATTAGGAGAAGCTGGGTAGTGGTCTTCATTTGTACTTGCTTGGACTTAGATGAACACATGCTTGTGAGGCAGAGAGAAGGAGAGATGATATGAAAACTTGAACAGGATGTGAATACAAGCACTCCGGTTGTTTAAAAATACCGGGGGGGCGTCCTGGAGCTAGCCATTGCGAGTTGACATTCAGGTGGCCCATCACCTAGTTCAATGCACATGCTGCCTCGCGGGCCATGCACTACATGTGTCAGCTGCAAATACGTGGCTATATATACCCGATTGCTATACGACAAGGGGTAGTCATTATACGGCCGAGGGGTATTAAAGTTGCATGCATCGCGCGGCAGCATGCGGTGTGGATTTTGGCAGCGCGTGGTGGCATGTCCACTCGCGATTTATTGGTTGTCTTGTGGAATTTTGGGGAAAATGAAAATAGGCACACTAATTGTTTGAGAGTAAGCTTTGAAACATATGCATGCACCATGCACGCCGGCCTTTAAATGAGCCACACTCCACACCTTCTTCACTCACTCCAGAGTCCAGAGTCACACCCTCACAACCTAGTGCAGGGTGTTGTATTAATTATGCATCTCTAGGATACCATTAACAGGAACTGATTGTATCTAGATCACCTAAAAGCATGAACAGAGAAGGGTTTTAGGGGATCATTACATGTCACGGCAGTGGACATGATCGCCTGCTTGGTGCAGGCTTGATGCAGGGGTGATGTAGTCGAAGTAGAGGTTCTCCTCGACGTCCTGATTCCTTCAGGGCGCCACCGGCACTGCCCAGGGACAGCGGCGGTGGCTGGCTTAGATCTTCCCATCGCTGCAGCACTCCCCCTGATCGGATGGGGTGAGAGAATATCGGGAGGAGAGTAAACCTTACATGAATAGTGATCTCGCAGGTGGCCAGCTCTCTCCCGTATCCCTTTTAATATGGCGCTGGCGACAGGGGACCCAAAATCTGAGTTGGTTTTTGGGCGCCCCCGATCAGGGTGCGTTAGTTCTGATCGAGGCTCACGTACGTTGGTACGTGGACCCCTTCACTTATCGTTATCCCTTCATCTTTTTTTTGTTAGACTAATAGATCTAACGGGCATGTTTAAGCCGTCAGATCAAAACCAACATTCTCCCCCATGATCGTTAGGCTTAACTTCATTCGCCCATTCTACATAGGAATGATGTATCAAAGTGAGGTGTTACTACAGCTCGAAACGCCATAAAACCTCAACACTTATAGCACACCCGCCTATTTCGAAATGGAAAACATTTTGCTAATTGGGGAGTGCTTCATTTTAATGGTCCTCTTATTCCAGAATCATAAGGCTTCCAGTAGTCCCATGCCGGCAACATGCTCACGAAAAATACTGGGTGTCAAGCCTTTTGTTAGCGGATCCGCAAGCATATGCTTCGTTCTTATGTGTTTAACATCAAGTGTTTGATCCTGGATTCTATCTTTCACAACATGATATTTTATGTCAATGTGTCTGGCAGCATTACTTGACCTGTTGTTACTCGTATAGAAAATTGCTGGTTCATTATCGCAGTACAATAGAATTGGTTTAGATATGCTGTCAACCACTTTAAGTCCGGGAATAAAATTCTTTAGCCATACAGCCTGCCCGATGGCCTCATAACATGCTACAAATTCTGCTTGCATCGTAGATCCAGCAGTTAATATTTGTTTGGAGCTTTTCCACGATATAGCTCCTCCTGCGAGTGTGAATATATAACCTGACGTGGATCTCTTACTATCCACACACCCGGCAAAATCAGAGTCTAAATAACCAACAATTTCTAGGTTATCAGTTCTTTTATATGTAAGCATGAAATTCTTAGTTCCTTGCATATAACGCAAGACTTTCTTTGCGGCCTTCCAGTGGTCCGGTCCTGGATTTGATTGGTATCTGCCAAGCATCCCGGTTACAAAACATAAATCTGGGCGTGTACACACTTGAGCATACATGATGCTTCCGACAGCTGAAGCATAAGGAACCGACTTCATCTGATCAGTTTCATATTGGTTCCTCGGACATTGAAATGTCCCAAACTTATAGCCCTTAACTATAGGAGCAGGTGAGGGTGAGCACTTATGCATATTGAATTTTTTCAGTACTCTCTCAAAGTATGCTTTTTGAGATAGTCTTAACGTTCCTCTGGACCTATCTCGATGAATCTCGATGCCGAGGACATACGAGGCTTCACCAAGATCTTTCATATCAAAACTGGATGACAGAAAATTCTTGGTCGCATGCAGCATATCCGTATCGCTACATGCCAACAATATGTCATCAACGTATAGGACTAAAAATGTGAACCTACTGCCTTTAAACTTAACGTATATGCAGTTATCCACAACATTTTCTATGAAACCAAAAGTTTTGATAATTGTATCAAACTTGAGGTACCACTCTCTTGAAGCTTGCTTCAAGCCATAAATTGATTTCTTTAGACGACATGCTAAATGTTCCTTCCCTTCCACAACAAAGCCTTCTGGCTGAGCCATGTAAACGTTTTCTTTTAAGTCACCATTTAGAAATGTTGTTTTAACATCCATTTGGTGTAGTTCTAGGTCGTAATGAGCTACTAATGCCATTATGATTCTGAAAGAATCCTTGGTTGACACAGGAGAGAAGGTTTGCTTATAATCAATGCCTTCTCTGTGTGTATACCCTTTTGCCACTAGTCTTGCCTTGAACCGTTCGACATTCCCTTTGGAATCATACTTGGTTTTGTAGACCCACTTGCAGCCTACTTTCTTAGCTCCATCGGGAACTTCTACTAAGTCCCATACGTCGTTTGAGCCCATAGATTTCAACTCGTCTTCCATGGCAACCAACCATTTGGACGAATTTTCGCTTTTAATGGCTTCCTTATAGGAGGTTGGATCTTCCACCTTTCCCATATCATTCATGTCCTCCATTAGAAAAGTGATATAATCATCTGATATGGCTTTCTTCCTCCACGCCGTGGTTTACCCATGGGCGGAGGTGGTGGTGGAACATCATCATTTTCATTATTTTCTTGGAGATCCTCATTTGTGTTTGGATTCTCATTATTAGTTTCTAGATCACCATTCGAATGAGAGACTGAACCATGAGATTCAGGATCATCAGATGTCACATTTCTTCGTATTGGAAAAACAATCTCTTGGATAGTCGGGGATGGCACACAAACCCGCTTCTCCTCAAGATCGATCTCCCTTAAATTTGTGACCTCATTATCCTCAAAAAATACCGCTTGTCTAGTCTCCACAAATTTGGTAGTGTGACTTGGACAATAAAAACGATATCCCTTTCCCCTATGAGGGTATCCAACGAAAAAATAACTAACTGTTTTTGGATCCAATTTCTTAAGTTGTGGATTGAAAACTTTAGCTTCAGCAGGGCAACCCCACACCCGTAAGTAATTCAAGCTCGGTTTCTTTCCCGCCCGCATCTCGTAAGGTGTGTTCGGTGCTGACTTAGTTGGAGCAAGATTTAGTATGTGTGCAGCTGTCTTTAATGCCTATATCCAAAGGCTTACTGGTAAACTCGAGTGACTAAGCATGCTTCGCACCATATCCATAAGGGTGCGGTTGCGACGCTCGGCCACACCATTTTGTTGTGGTTCACCAGGCATTGAGTATTGAGCAATGATTCCATTTTCAGATAAGAACTTGGCAAAAGGTCCAGGAATCTGCCCATAAGGAACATGCCTACCATAATACTCTCCGCCGCGATCAGACCGTACAACTTTGATTTTTGCGTTCAGTTGATTTTCAACCTCCGCTTTATAGACTTTGAATTTCTCCAAAGCTTCCGATCGGTCACGTATGGGATAAATATATCCATAGCGGGAAAAGTCGTCTGTGAATGTAATGAATGAATCAAAACCATCTATAGACTTAACATTAAGGGGTCCACATATGTCGGTGTGAATTAATTCTAAAACCCCTGTGGCTCTTACTGCTCCTTTCTTAATTGTTTTTGCGAATTTTCCTTTAATGCAGTCGACACATTTGTCTGCATCTGAGAAGTCTAATGGGAGGAGTATTTCATTTTTAACTAAGTGTTCCATTCTCCCCCTCGAAATGTGGCCCAAATGACAATGCCACAATTTCGAAGAATTACTAACTCCTTTCCATTTCTTCTCAACATTAATTTCATCACTCACATGCATAACTGAATCATTATTAAGAGATAACATGTATAGTTGGCCTCGTCTAACACCGATGCCTACATTCTTATTACATTTGATCAAAGCAAATTGTTTCTTACCAAAATGGCACTCATACATATCATCATCTAAACGAGAAACTGAAATCAAATTCCTACTTAAGGTAGGCACATAAATAACATTATTCAATCTAAGAGTGTGGCCAGTGTGTAGCTCCAACGTGAGAGATCCCACAGCTTCAACATCGGCCTCAACTCCGTTCGCAACCTTAAGCTTTCTTGTTCCTCCTCTTATAGTTTGGATCGTATCAAATCCCTGCATAGAGTTAGCAAGGTGAGTGGTTGCCCCTGAATCAATCCACCATGACTTTATAGAAAAATCGACATAAAGAGATTCATCTACAAAAGTAATTTCATCAATACCTCTTTTGTTCATCCATTTTAGAAAGCCTGGGCAGTCCCTTTGATAGTGTCCCTCCTCTTTGCAGAAGTTACAAGCATTTTCTCCAGCAGTGGAGCTGCTAGGAGCAGAAGAAGAAGTGCCGGCTTCTTTACCCTTGAATGCCTTAGGGTTGAATGGCTTAGTGCCTTCTTTCTTGACTTGCTTTTTCTGAGGCTTGGGAAAACCTTGCCCGTCATGCTTTCTCTTGTTAGAGCCAACATAAAAAACATGGTCTTTCTTCTGCTTCATGATCCTCTCTTCCTCCTGGACGCTCCTCGCGGTCATCTCAAAGAGTGGCCATTTTTCCTTTAGAGAGTTATAGTTGACCTTAAATTGTTCAAACTCTTCTGGAAGAGACTCAAGAATAATTATGACAAGAAGGGCTTCACTTAAATAACACTCCAAAGCCTTAAGTTTGGTGTAAGCATTTACCACCCTCAATATGTGTTGCCTAACGTTTCCGTCAATAGTGTATTTCTGAAAGTTTACCAAAAAGCTCATGAGCATACACTTTGTCGAAGCCTTTAAATTGCTCCTCCATTTCAGTGAGGAATTCTTTAGCGGTGTCTTTCTTAGGGAATGCTTCAGAAATGTCCGGTGATATTGTCGCTTTCATGATGAGAAGCGCAATATGGTTGGACTTATTCCACTTTTCCATCTTAACATCATAGTCTTTCTTTAGTTCTGCATACCCTGTAACACCTGCAACAGGTGCCACATGTTTTCTTCCCTCAAGGCATAGTCAAATTCATTACAACCCAAACATAATTCAACTTGGGACTTCCAACGAGGGAAGTTACTCCCCGTAAGTGGTTTGATCGTGTCGGACCGAAATGGAGCGGAAGCTGAAATCATCATAAAAATTCATAAGTAAACTTGCATGATTATAAATTTACGTTGGTAAATAAACAAACATGCCAAGTATTTAATTTCAACTCCATGTCAAAACACCGTTGGGCAGAAAAAACATGGAATTAAAATATCATAGGGGATGACTCATAATAATAAAACAACGTTGGTCCGAATTAAAATTAGAGTCATTTCATTCTGAACTTAAACATCAACATAAAAGAAAATATCATTATTTTTTATGTCTAAAAAATTCATCATGCAAAACACATAATAAATTCTGAATAAAATATCTCGTTGGTTCAATTTTACCCAGAATAATAATGTGTTCATTTTAGTTTTGGGCATTTTCTATTTTTTTAACGGTGCAAAAACATAATAACTATTAACTTAAACGCACTGTAAAAAAACACAAAATCGCGACAGTGATTTTAGCCCGAAAGACCCCACACCTACACGTAAAACGGCCCAGCCCAGAAGAAGTTTTTTTTGTGTGTTTTCGCTGGACTGACATAACCTGGGCCGTAACCCACAGCCGGAATCGGCCCATTAGCGCCCGCCGGCCCGAGTCGGCACTCCGCGACGCTGTGAGCCGTCCGATCGAATCGGACGACCGGCGTGGCTTGCGGCCTGAACAAAATTGCCGACCAGCCTAACCCTAGTCTCACTTTCTCCCCTGACCCCCCCCCCCCCCGCGTTTAGCGCTACAGAGAGCGGCGACGACATTCAACGGCGGCTCGAGGCGCGCCGGCCATGGCGGCGCGGCGGCTGCGCTCGTTGGAGGAGCGTGCAGCAGGATGAATCCCGCGCGCTCCCCCCTCGAACATGGCCCCGGCGTCCGTGCTTCATGGTGCATCAAGGGAGGAGGGATGTCGGCCATCGCGACATGAGGGGCGACGGCGACGAGCTCGTCCATTCGAGTAGCGGCGGTGGCGGCGAGTAGACGTTCCGCGCATCACTCCGGTGGGAGGCGACGGCGTCGCGGCGTCTCCGTCCTCGCACTACGGTGGACGCAGTGCGGGCCCCGAAGGGAAAGGCGGCTACGCGGCGCATTAGGTGAGCCTATGCCTCATTCTTCTCCAATTCGTGTTCATCAGTGCTTATTTTGGATTAAAAAACAGCCCTAATTGCAAAATGAGTGTTCTTTCGAATTGGGGATAAAAACTAGGGTTCTACCGAATTGGGGAAAAATCTAGGGTTCTTCAAACATGGGGTTTGCCACTGTTTACGTTCTCTTAACCCCGTGTCTACTAATTATCTGATGCATACGGAAACAGGAATGTCACATGGTCAATTTTAATCAACTTAGAATAAAAGTGAGCATTAGATCTTAACTTGGATTAATTAAAATTGATGAAACCATGGTGGCAGTATTGATCCGTAGCAAATTGGAATTAAAACATCATCAACAGTGGGCAATTGACATCAATCATCAAAAACAGTAGCAAGATCATGGGGCTATAACTTTCAATCTTGATCATGAACCCTAAACCTGACATGATCTAAAACTTGATGTTGATCTACAGATCAATAATATAGGGACCTATTGCAATCAAAATTGGCGACTGATACCATTGTTGTATTAATTATGCATCTCTAGGATACCATTAGCAGGAACTGATTGCATCTAGATCACCTAAAAGCATGAACAGAGAAGGGTTTTAGGGGATCATTACATGTCACGGCAGTGGACATGATCGCCTGCTTGGTGCAGGCTTGATGCAGGGGTGATGTAGTCGAAGTAGAGGTTCTCCTCGACGTCCTGATTCCTTCAGGGCGCCACCGGCACTGCCCAGGGACAGCGGCGGCGGCTGGCTTAGGTCTTCCCATCGCTGCAGCACTCCCCCTGATCGGATGGGGTGAGAGAATATCGGGAGGAGAGTAAACCTTACGTGAATTGTGATCTCGCAGGTGGCCAGCTCTCTCCCGTATCCCTTTTAATATGGCGCTGGCGACAGGGGACCCAAAACCTGAGTTGGTTTTTGGGCGTCCCCGATCAGGGCGCGTTAGTTCTGATCGAGGCTCATGTACGTTGGGGGCGGTAGAGCTAGCGGGTGAGGGTGTGGGTGGGATCGAGATCAAGATGGAGGGGGATCGAGATCGAGTGTCCTCATGAATATTCAATATTTTATCATATTGAATATGAAAAAATATCATCAAATTTGAAAAAATATTCATGAATTCAAAAAGTGCCCATGAAATTTAAAAATATTCATGATATCAAAAAGTGTCCATGAAATACAACCGAGAAATGAAGACTACGATTTAAATACAGTCGATCTTAGCTAGCTATCTGTTCATAATCTTCTTGCCCTTCTTTTTCGCAAATGGAGTTCTTCTGTGGAACAGACGTCCTTTAGGTAGGGTGGTCCTGCTTCTTCTTGTGGTGTATGTTGCTACTTCATCGTCGTCGTCATGTTCGATCTTCGGGTCGCCGTACTTGTCGAAGTCTTGCTCATTGGCTACTCCATCCATTCTGATGATCTTCCTTTTGCCTCTCCTCACGACAACACGACTGGGCTTTGACGGGTCGGTAATGAAGAAGCATTGGTCCACTTGGGAAGCCAGTACCCATGGCTCATTTTTCGCGGTGACATTTGCGCCCGCGGTCTTGGATTTGGCTTCGGGTATAACCATGGTGGTGAAATACCGGTCTTCTTTTAGGACGCTCTTGGCCCATCTGACACAGAACATTGGGACCTTCTCTCCAGCGTAGCTCAGCTCCCAGATCTCCTCGATCCTTCCGTAGTATCTGTCATTGTCGTTACCGGTGTAGGATTCCATCGTTACCCTGGAGTTCTGATAACCATCGCTCTTCATGTCCTTGTCCTCGGTGTAGAATGTGTAGCCGTTGATATCGTACGCCTCATAGGTCATCAGGTTGTGCTCGGCGCCCTGTGACAAGGCGAATATGAGTTGTTCTTCCGCGGAAGAATCCTCATGTAAAGGGTACGACAGAAGCTTCTGCTTGAATTCGGATGTAACTTTTCGAGCAGATGATTTTTCATATAAAAAACTTTTTCATCCGAGTTTGTACGCAAAAGTTATGCCCATTTTACAAATTCTCGAGAGATTTCGCAAATAAAGTCGAAATTCATATTTGTAAATTTTCACAGCAACTAGACCACATATCACATGGGAAACTTATTTTCTTTTATTTTTTTGACATTCCCATCATTTTTGTTTATTTTTTTAAAAACTGAAAAGACGGTCCACGGGGGGGGGGGGGGGGGCATTTGGTGGAAGTGGTGGACAAGTTACTAATGGCGCACCGTGGGAGTGGTGCGCCATTACTAGTTCAACTAGTAATGGCGCACCACTCCCACGGTGCGCCATTAGTAGTTTTGAAAAAAAATTTAAAAAGTTTTTTTACTAATGGCGCACCATGGATGTGGTGCGCCATTAGTATTTGGACACTAATGGTGCACCAACACATGGTGCGCCATTAGTATATAGTAATGGCGCACCACATGTCTAGTGCGCCATTAGTGTCAATTCCATCTATAGCCCTTTTCCTAGTAGTGTCTGCAGCAAAGCATTTAGTAGCAAAGTAATATGATAGTAGCGGTAACAGTGGCAAAAGTAACGGTAGCAGTTTTGGTTTTATAGTGATTGTAACATTAGCAACGGAAAAGTAAAATAAGAGGAGAACAATATATGAAAATCTCGTAGGCATTGGATCAGTGATGGATAATTATGCCGGATGTAATTCCTCATGTAAAAGTTATAGCCTAGGGTGACACAGAACTAGCTCCAATTCATCAATGTAATATAGGCATGTATTCCGAATATAGTCATACGTGCTTATGAAAAAGAACTTGCATGACATCTTTTGTCCTACCCTCCCGTGGCAGAGGGGTCCTAATTTAAACAAAGGATATTAATTCCTCCTTTTAATAAAGTACCGGACCAAAGCATTAACACATAGTGAATACATGAACTCCTCAAACTACGGTCATCACCGGGAGTGGTCTCGATTATTGTCACTTCGGGGTTGCCGGATCATAACACATAGTAGGTGACTAATGACTTGCAAATTATATATATCCCTCAAGGCAGCTTGTTTCTTATGAGCAGGGAAATATTTAGCACAGAAGTAATAAATCATATCTTGGGGACTACGCACACAACCAGGATCCAGAGAATTAAACCATATCTTAGCATCACCCTTTAATGAGAACAAAAATATTTTAAGGATATAAAGGTAGCGAGTTCTCTCATCATTAGTGAACAGGGTTGCTATATCATTTAATTTAGTAAGATGTGCCACAACAGTTTCAGATTCATATCCATGAAAAGGATCAGATTCAACCAAAGTAATTATATCAGGATCAACAAAGAATTCATAATCCTTATCAGTAACACAGATAGGTGAAGTAGCAAAAGCAGGGTCAGGTTTCATTCTAGCATTTAGAGATTGTTGCTTTCATTTAGCTAATAACCTCTGGAGTTTGTATCTATCTTTGCAAGCTAAAATAGCTAAAGCAGCTTCTTTTTCAAAAACATAACCCTCAGGAATAACCGGTGATTCATTATTAGGGGAAGAGTCTTCATCATCACTTTCATCAATATTATCAGATTCAATATTTTCATTCTCTCTAACCCTAGCAAGTTGGTCATCAAGAACATCACCAAGTGGCACAGTAGTATCAAGCATAGAAGTAGTTTCATCATAAGTATCATGCATAGCAGAAGTGACATCATCAATAACATGCGACATATCAGAATGAATAGCAGAAGCAGGTTTAGGTGTCGCAAGCTTACTCAAAATAGAAGGTGAATCAAGTGCAGAGCTAGATGTCAGTTCCTTACCTCCCCTCGTAGTTGTGGGATAAATCTTGGTTTTTGAATCTCTCAAGTTCTTCATAATGATAAGCAGATATAAATCCCAAGTGACTCAAAGAATAGAGCTACGCTCCCCGGCAACGGCGCCAGAAAACAGTCTTGACAACCCACAAGTATAGGGGATCGCAACAGTTTTCGAGGGTAGAGTATTCAACCCAAATTTATTGATTCGACACAAGGGGAGTCAAAGAATATTCTCAAGTATTAGCAGCTGAGTTGTCAATTCAACCACACCTGGAAACTTAATATCTGCAGCAAAGTATTTAGTAGCAAAGGTAACAGTAGCAAAAGTAATGTTTTTGGTATTTTGTAGTGATGATAGCAATAGCAATGTCAGGACCCCGACTCAATGCCACATCGATCTAGCATGTAACACTTCATATCACTTTGCGACCTCACGCACGGTATTCCCACGGGTGTCGCCTTACCTTTGCCCGGGACCGTTTGCGCCTTTTGGCACACGTATATGACAGTGTCGCTAGCATCCATATGATAAGGAGTCCGGGCTGACATGGCTAGTCGTAAACCCAAAGTGGCACAAACTTACAGGGACAGGCATCCATGACCCAACATCGAACGTGTCGGTCATCAGCGAGTGAATCCAGGCTGTAGCACTGGGCTAGCAGGACTCCGGTGAACCGGGCTGTAGCGGGCTAACAGGACTCCGGTATTCATCGCGTGACATTTCCCCGAAGGGACAGACACAGGAACGAAGAAGGACACATGCCGGCCAGCCTAAGTGTTCCGGAGCAGTAGCAAGCTACCCTGGCTCAGTGGAAACACTAGGAGACATTTCCCGGTAAGAGAGGCTACCAAGGATAAACAACTAGGTTGTCAAATCCCACACATACCAAGCATTTCAATAGCATACACACAATATGCTCGATATGTGCAATACAACATGGCATCACAAAATGACTCTACGACTCAAGTATTTATTCAATAGGCTCCGAGGAGCGAGATATTACAAACATGGGTCTCATGACCCAACAATCAGAGCATACAAGTCAAAGCACATGCGGAAGCTATCATGTCTGGGTGCAGACATCTATAAATGAAAAAGGCTGAGAAGCCTGACTATCTATCAGATCCTGCCGAGGGCACAAGATCGTAGCTGAGGTAACAAGCTAAACGTCGAAGTCCAAGCGAAACTACTAGTGAGACTGAAGTCTCTCTGCAAAAACATAAAATAGGCAAACGTGAGTACAAATGTACCCAGCAAGACTTACATCAGAACTAACTACATATGCATCATTATCAACAAAGGGGTGGTGGGGTTTAACTGCAGCAAGCCAGCTTTGACTCGGTGGCTATCCTAAACTACGACTGCAAGCGACTCTTTTGAGGTGGCGCACACGAGTCCACATATTCACCATATCAATACACCACTATGGATCCGCTCCCGTCTTCCTACGAGAACGCCATCCATAGCACTCACGCTTATCTTGCGTATTTTAGAGTATCCACTTTCACTTGTCTATGAACTGTACAAGGGGTCCACGTTTCCATATCCGAGGAATCCGGCTATTCGAATAGATGATGTTAACCCTGCAGGGGTGTACTTCTTCACACACGCTCTCGCCACTTACCGCCCTGTACACGTCATGTACCTCGGCAACCTTCAAGCGGAAGCCGGGCGAGGGAGTCGGCCACGACCTGACTAACCGAACAAGTCTCTAGTCCAGGTTTATCGCCTATTCGGGTTCCATCCGCAAGGAGATCCGGCCGGGGTGTCGCTTACGGCCCCAAACGATGTGTGCAGGGTTCCCAAGCCCACCAACCGGGTGCCACTTGGTACACCGGGCCACTGTGCCTAGTCTGTCCCAAGCCCACCTGTACCGGGTGCCACTTGGTAGACTACTAACACTGCCTACAAACACCAGAAACTAGTTGCAACTCCTGGACAGAGATCAAGTTGATTAATAAGTCGAGAGGGCTTGGAGCGCCCGGAGCCCAATGTGTGGTAGTAACTGATCATGGATCACAAACACAGAACTCAGTTCCTGAGGACGGCTGCAATGAGACAACCCACCATGTACTCCTACATGGCCTTTCACCGCTACCTTTACCAAATCGTGTTCACACACTTAGTTCACCCATAGTAGGACATGTTCACACGCCTCTGATTCATCCCCGATGAATCAGACCTGACTCAACTCTAAGCAGTAGCAGGCATGACAAACAAGCATGAATGAGTAGGCACAACAGGGCTCAAACAACTCCTACTCATGCTAGTGGGTTTCATCTATTTACTGTGGCAATGACAGGTCATGCAGAGGATAAAGGGGTTCAGCTACCGCAGCAAGTAACAAGTATATCGTTGTTGTCCTAATGCAGTAAAAGAGAGCAGGAGCAAGAGAGTGGGATTTTATCAGAATGAACAAGGGGGTTTTGCTTGCCTGGCACTTCTGAAGATAGCATTGAGTCTTCATCAGTGTCAACGATCACATCATCGGTATCACGTCTATCGAGAGGGGACAAATACCGGCAACACAAAAGGGAACACAATCAATGCAATGCACAATATGATGCATGATCATGACATGGCAAGATGAATGTGTTTTGAGCTAATGCAACTAGCAACAGATTAAATGAAGTTGGTTTGAATACAAGATTCAAATTCAAACTCCATATGTGATTATTCAAATGCCATTTAATTGATTTGTGCTAAACAGCAGCTATACGTTGTTCTAACATGCATGAAAATGGTACAGATGGATTCCTTGAATTTTTCTGATAATTTTTCATATATAATTTATTTAATTTGGAGTTACGGTTAATTTTCTATGATTTATTGAAGTTTTAGCTATTTTCTGGAAATAATAAATCATTTAAGAATTATTTAAATTCCAGAAAACATTTACTGCGTCAGCAGTGCGTCATCGTGACGTCAGCAAGTCAACAGGGGTCGGTCAGGGTCAAACCTGACGTGTGGGGTCCACACGTCAGTGACTAACTAACTAACCTAATTTTAATTAGAGCCTGGGCCCGCATGTCAGTGTCAGCAGGGGGGGTAATTAGTTAAAATAAACTAAACTAATTAACAGGGGGGCTGGCCCCACCTGTCATCGACCCGGGGGGGGGGGTCAAACCCCTGGTCAACAGGGCCTAACCCGCCGGCGGTGAGTCGCCGGCGAGGCCGAGGCGGCGGAGGCCTTCGGGTTTCGTGCTCCGGCGACCAAACGGACGGAGGAGGGGCTCTACGCGTAGCTGGGAGTCGCCCGCATCCATCTGTGCAAACGGCAGGGGCTGAGGTGGCCCGGGCTCACCGGAACGGGGCCCGCGGCGGCGACCGGAGTTCGGGCCAGCACGGGCACGGGGCTACGCTTGGCGAGCGAGCGAGCTGAGAGGCTGGGCAGCACCTGCTAGTCATGGGGAGCACTAAGAGCAGCTCAGTGGGGCCAGGGGAGCATGGAGGCTATGCGTGCAGCAGCAATGGCGGACGGTGGCTTCGGTGCTCGTGGGGAACGGCGCTACGGCACGGAGGGGAGCATGCTGAGTTAGGGGAGAGGGTCAGTGACTCACGGCGATGACGAGGGGACGCTCGGCGAGGTCGGGGACGGTCCGGAGCCGGCGAATTTGACGAAGATAGCCGGCGGGTCCGAGGTAGAAGACGACGGCGATGGCGGCGATGCAGGGCTTCCGGCGTTGTGTAGCTCCATGGAGAGGTCGGGGGCGTCGAGGCGGAGCCTTTGGTCACTCTGGTGGGGTGGAACGACGGTGGTGGCTACGACTGCGATGAGCGGCAACGACGGCGGTCCTCGGTCGCACGAGTGAGAGAGCCAGAGAAGAGAGAAGAAGGAATAGGGGAGAGTGAGAGCGGTCCAGGGGTGCGTGGCATCCTCAGGGCGACGGGGAAATAGGCAGAGAGGCAGGAGGTGGCCTGGGCGTGTGCCCGCGCGCTCCGGCCACGCGCCTGCGCCTACTGGCGCGAGGAGGAAGGCGACAGGGGGGGGAAGTGGTGGGCTAGGCCGGCCAGATGGAGCTGGGCCAGGTGGCTACCAGGTGAGCGCCAGGTAATGTTTCTCTCCCTCTCTCTGTTTTTCCTATTTTACCTCTGTTTTCTATTTCCTGTAGTTTGTTTTGATTTAGTTTAGCAACTAAATCATTTAAATAAATTCTGTAGATTTTTATGTGGCTTGCTAAAATATATACAAAGCCACTCACAAAGTTCCAGAATTATTGGAGTCATATTTAATATATATTAAATATAAATCCAAAGCAAATAGTTATTGGATTAATTCAAATGGCCAAAATAATTATCTCTGTGACTCCAAAAATATTGGTTTAAATTTTACCTCTTACCAATATTTCCATGGAATAACAGGAACATTTTCTTGGACACATTTGAGAAGATTTAATTGTTGGTTATTTTTTTAGAGGTTTCCTGAGGCTTTTGAAAATTCCTCAATTCAAATTTCATTTGAATTTAAACATGATGCACACACCAGGCAGCACCAGAAGCTAGGGATGTGACAAGCAACGAAAAAGTAAATAAGCGAAGAACAGTATATGGAAAGCTCGTAGGCAATGGATCAGTGATAGAGAATTATGCCGGATGCGGTTCATCATGTAATAGTCATAACCTAGGGTGACACAGAACTAGCTCCAATTCATCAATGTAATGTAGGCATGTATTCCGAATATAGTCATACGTGCTTATGGAAAAGAACTTGCATGACATCTTTTGTCCTACCCTCCCGTGGCAGCGGGGTCCTAGCAGAAACTAAGGGATATTAAGGCCTTCTTTTAATAGAGTACCAGACCAAAGCATTAACACATAGTGAATACATGAACTCCTGAAACTACGATCATCACCGGTAAGTATCCCAATTATTGTCACTTCGGGATTAACGAATCATAACACATAATAGGTGACTATAGACTTGCAAGATAGGATCAAGAACTCTCATATATTGATGAAAACATAACAGGTTCAGATCTGAAATCATGGCACTCGGGCCCTAGTGACAAGCATTAAGCATAGCAAAGTCATAGCAACACCAATCTCAGAACATAATGGATACTAGGGATCAAACCCTAACAAAACTAACTCGATTACATGATAAATCTCATCCAACCCATCACCGTCCAGCAAGCCTAGGATGGAATTACTCACGCACGGCGGTGAGCATCATGAAATTGGTGATGGAGAAAGGTTGATGATGACGATGGCGACGAATTCCCCTCTCCGGAGCCCCGAACGGACTCCAGATCAGCCCTCCCAAGAGGTTTTAGGGTTTGGCGGCGGCTCCGTATCGTAAAACGCGATGAATCCTTCTCTCTGTTTTTTTCTCTCCGAAACCAAATATATAGAGTTGGAGTCGAGGTCGGAGGAGCTCCAGGGGGCCCACGAGGTAGGGGGCGCGCCCCCACCCTTGTGGCTAGGGTGTGGGCCCCCTGGTCTTCATCTTTTGCAATGATTTTTTATTATTTCCAAAAAGATGTTCCGTGAAGTTTCTGGTCATTCCGAGAACTTTTGTTTCTGCACATAAATAACACCATGGCAATTCTGTTAAAAACAGCGGCAGTCCGGGTTAGTTCCATTCAAATCATGCAAGTTAGAGTCCAAAACAAGGGCAAAAGTGTTTGGAAAAGTAGAAACGACGGAGACGTATCAGTTAGTTCTATTCAAATCATGCAAGTTAGAGTCCAAAACAAGGGCAAAAGTGTTTGAAAAAGTAGATACGACAGATACGTATCAAACCCCCAAGCTTAAACATTTGCTTGTCCTCAAGCAATTCAGTTGATAAACTGAAAGTGATAAAGAAAAACTTTTACAAACTTTGTTTGCTCTTGTTGTTGTAAATATGTAAAGCCAGCATTCAAGTTTCAACAAAGATTATGAACTAACCATATTCGCAATAACATTTAGGTCTCATATTTACTCATATCAATGGCACAATCAACTAGCGAGTAATAATAATAAATCTCGGATGGCAACACTTTCTCAAAACAATCATAATATAATATAACAAGATGGTATCTCGCTAGCCCTTTCTCGGACTGCAAAACATAAATTCAGAGCACCTTTGAAGATCAAGGATTGACTAAACATTGTAATTCATGGTAAAAGAGATCCAGTCATAGTCATACTCAATATAAATTAATAGTAATGGATGCAAATGACAGTGGTGCTCTCCAACTGGTGCTTTTTAATAAGAGGGTGATGACTCAACATAAAAGTAGATAGATATGCCCTTCGCAGAGGGAAGCAGGGATTTGTAGAGGTGCCAGAGCTCGATTTTGAAATAGAGATAAATAATATTTTGAGTGGTATACTTTCATTGTCAACATAACAACCGAGAGATTTCGATATCTTCCATGCTACTTACATTATAGCCGGTTCCCAAACAAAATGGTAAAGTTTATACTCCCCCTCCACCAACAAGCACCAATCTATGGCTTGCTCGAAACAACGAGTGCCTCCAACTAACAAGAGTCTCGAGGAGTTTTGTTTGTAATTACTTTGATTTGATTTGCTTAAAGCATGGGACTGGCATCCCGGTGACCAGCCATTTTCTCGTGAGTGAGGAGCGGAGTCCACTCCTTTTAAGAATAACCCGCCTAGCATGGAAGATACAAACATCCCAAGTTGATACATGAGCTATTCGAGTATACAAAACAGAATTTCATTTGAAGGTTTAGAGTTTGGCACATACACATTTACTTGGAACGGCAGGTAGATACTGTATATAGGTAGGTATGGTGGACTCATATGGAATAATTTTGGGGTTTATGGAAGTGGATGCACAAGCAGTATTCCCGCTTAGTACAAGTGAAGGCTAGAAAAAGACTGGGAAGCGACCAGCTAGAGAGCGACAATAAACATGAACATGCATTAAAATTAATCAACATCGAGTGCAAGCATGAGTAGGATATAATTCACCATGAACATAAATATCGTGGAGGCTATGTTGATTATGTTTCAACTATATGCGTGAACATGTGCCAAGTCAAGTCACTTAGATCATTCAAAGTAGGATACCACTCTATTATACCACATCACAACTATTTTAATAGCATGTTGGCACGCAAGGTAAACCATTATAAACTCCTAACTAATTAAGCATGGCATAAGCAACTATAATCTCTAATTGTCATTGCAAACATGTTTATTCGTAATAGGCTGAATCAGGAACGATGAACTAATCATATTTACAAAAACAAGAGAGGTCGAGTTCATACCAACTTTTCTCATATCAATCAGTCCATCATATATCATCATAATTGCCTTTCACTTGCACGACCGAACGATGTGGATAATAATAATAGTGCACATGCATTGGACTAAGTTGGAATCTGCAAGCATTCAATACACAGGAGAAGATAAGGTAATGTGGCTCTTGGTTAAATTAACAATAATGCATATGCGAGCCATTTAACATTTTCATCATGGTCTTCTCCTCTCAACCCCCAAAGAACAAGAAAAAAAATAAAACTATTTACACGAGAAAGCTCCCAACAAGCAAAAGAAGAACGAGAAATCTTTTTTGGTTTTCTTTTTGGGTTGCCTTGAGTTATATTTGAAGATTTTGTCCATAGGCTTTTCTTGGAGTCCATTTGTTGGTTTCAAGGAGAGTTTGTGATGACCAAGGTGCTATTCAAGGAATTATCTAAAGATTGCCCATGTGAGATATTGATCAAGACTAAGTCAAAGAGTGAATCAAGTTGATAAACACACAAAGCGTAGAAGAAGTGCCGAGATGGATCAAGTGATCCCATGGTATGTTAAGCATTATCGATTATGCTTTGTGTACTAACCCATGGTCTACATGAGAGTTCTTGGTGGGGTTACTTTGTCGTGTGCAAGTTCAAGTGGAGCATCACGAAGAGAAAAGTGCTAGAAGCTTGCCGTGAGATGTAGCGAGTAGTGGCTCGCCCATAATGGAGTATCGTGGAACAATCAACTAGTCTTCATTGAGCCAACGCAATCAAAATCGTCATCATCCATCTCAAGTGGGCTATGTGCAAGGCAAAGGTTTGCCCTTAATAGGTTTTCTATTTTACCGGTCTCGTGGTAGTAGTTGGGAGACCGGGTTATAGGATCGATTGTCATACTATCAAGGAGGGCTCTCAAGTGAGTAGCTTGATCATATCGTTCGTAGAGAGCTCAAACCATTGCATGCTTGCATCATCTTTTTTGGTTCTTGTTTGGTTTTTCTTCTTGTGAGATTTGGATTCAACATGGACGTGTCTAGGCATCAACTGAGTGCTGGTTAGGGATCCCTGGCAACCAGCCAGATTGGGTAAGTTTTGGTCCCCCCCCCAAACAAAAAAGGAAGGAGCCCGATCGTGTGTTTGATCGACCCCCGCGAGTTTGTTGCCGCGACTGGGAGGCTGACCTGGTCTCTCACAACTGTTTTCTCCCCGTCTATCTCCACCTCCCCCCCCCTAAATCACGTGCTGCCCCCTTCCCTGTGACCTGGTCCCTACATCCTTCTCTCCCACCTGCCCCCTTCCCCTCTCTCTTCTTCGTCTCCCCCAAGAAAGCTGTGAGGATGAAAATCGACATGGATCTGAACCATTTACTCCAAGGACCTTGGCGACCATTTAGTTGAATGGTATGTTTTTACTTCAAGAACCTCGGCGAACATTTAGTTGAATGGTATGTTTTTTAATTACTTGAACTGTTGTTTACATTGTATAAACATTTTTGAAAGATTACACATAGTCCCTCCGATTCTATTTAGTCTGCGCTAACTCACATCACGCATACCAAGGAGTGCTACTCAAAATAGTTTTCGGACGGAATAGCCCCTGCACTGGATGAATTGCAACGACGTGGAAAGCTGCAAAGCGGTAATCACGCGAGCTAGTTAATTGGCCTGTCCGCCTCGTTTCCCCTGCGTATTTTTCTGCATGGCTGTTATTGGCCCATCCTCTGTTGCATATGCTGCATGCGTGGCCGGAACTAATGCACAAGGGGAGTGCTGAAAAGTAGGGATATATTTAAAAGAAATTGCTACAAATCTGGATCGTGCAGATATTGCAGAAAAAACGAGAAAAACTTATGCGCACACTAGAAAGGGTCGGAGGGAGTACTATTTTGCATGTCCACCCCACGCGCCAAAGGTCCTAATTCAACTAGTATAGTTCATCTGCCGACTGTTTGCTTCACAGCTATAGGTAAGGTCGTTTTTGTGAGTGACTAAAATAATAGTACAATGGGCAAAATGGGCGATCCGGCAGTGATAAACCTGGACCGAGTTTTTCTTTTTTGAACGACCGCGTTCTTTGTTGTGTGCAACTCGTGAGGTGTTATATTTCCCTTTACACAGTTCGAACGCTGGTATTAATTCAATCTGTTCACAGCTGAGCCTAACCTCCGTAGAGTTGTCCCTTCCTATGGCAACATGCACTGTTTACGCCGCTTGAGCCAGTGCATTGTCAAATCGTGTTTATGCCTACCGAAGAGCGCACGTCATGCTAGATTCCAAAATCTTGCACGTGACGACTCTCACATGCTTTCTTGGTGACTAGTATAAGTGTTTGGGTTAGCGTTGACTTCTAATTGAAACTAGATCATTGATGGCGCGCGTTGCCGCGCCCATCCATTTTTACACTTTAATGTTAGGGGTTGATGTAATTATATGGAGCCATAAACAAATACTTATCATGTTGAATTAAGTTAACAGGGCTACTTCCATGCCGTAGCCTTACGATGCCAAATTTCAAAATCGTAATGCTATTTATAGAGAACTTCCCCTTGAATTGAAGATAGAATAGACCAATGAAATCAGGAAAGAAAATCAATTATCAATATGATTATTTACTCCGATAACAAACTTGATGGCATTACTTGTGATACAATTTGCAATAGGTTAGAAATCAAATGCCTAACTCAAACAGAAATTTCTCATGCCCTATATCATACATTGGTAGCTTTATGTCACACATGAGCATATTTTCCACAACTACATGATACGCAGGACAGGGAAGCAGATTTATTAGTGGGAATTCACTGTGTTGAGACTCTATGTATATGCATGCATGTATATTTGTCTGTAATGATATATTTTCATATGTTAATGGTGGAAACATTAGCTACTTGGGCAAAGAATTGCAGTTCAACAGTTATGGTGAGCGTTGAGTAAACATAAGATACATGTGCATAGATATACTTCTGGCAACATATGTATGTTGTAGGTATATTTGAAAACCAAAACTATTACCTCTAGCGACTCCATGTTTGAACATAGATATGATAATAGCCCTCTCAGTGTGGTTTCTGAGCATCTCAACAAACATGGGAGTAAGTAAGTCTCTTCTTGTATTGAAAGCTAGATCGTTTGAATAAGTGGAAATTGAACGTGCCATTGTGGCCATTATATATACTAACGCATTCGAAGAAGATATGGATTTATAATGAAATTTAAATCATCATGCCCATTCCTGTTTACAATATTAAAATATCTAAACTGATATGCTTAAAAGCTAAAGAGAACAAATGGGAGACATGGCCTGCTAAGATTTTTTTTTTGCAAATTACTGTTGCAGAAATGAAAAGGTAACACATCTGTTCTGGATGTCCTTGAATAAACCGACAAATGAGATGAGTTAGTGACATGTATACAAATTTTACAATTTTCTACAAGCAATATTAGAAACATTCAAAAGGCAGTCGGAAAAAAATAAAGGTATCTTCTCTTTGTAACTAATTCATGATGTGCAACGTGTGCCATATCATGATGATCAGATGATAAGTAGAAAAAATAACCTGAATGTCAGGACCTGCACAAGAGTGGGTCATTCAGAATCTTGTGCGGAGGAGCAAGTCGCTGATAAGTTAGCATGGAGAAAGTGAGGTTCTAACATAGAGATAAAGGAAATCAGTCGACGAAAAGTAGAGAACTATCTTTTATTTTTGATAACACGAAAAGTAGATAAGTAAATTCAAAGCCTTCACCTTGTTTTGTTCAATTTATAGGAAAAGCTGAACCAGTTGACCTATTGATAGTAATAGTGCAATTCTATAATGACCGAGAAGAATACCAAAAACATAAACTCTCTTTTTTGTGAACATAATATCCTCTTATATATTATAATCTCTTCAATAAAAAAGATCCATCTTCATTACTCATTATATATTGATAGATCCACTGTAGTAGTTGGACATAATAATTTTCCTATAAAGAACACACGTCTGTGATTTTGTGCTCAAAATTCCAATCAACTGGGTGACATCCTGATTGTTGTGGAATGCTAATCCTAGGCACTCGGAAAGGACAAATCCAAACCAGCAGAGAACACTGATTATATGCAAGATAAAGGGAAGGGAATGATCTGTACCAGTGGACTCCATCGAATGTTGACATGTACCCCCATTTCCCTTGTCGAATTGTTCTTGTAGAGGCAAACCTAGGTTGCTACCAATGATCATTCGTTAAGGCTCGAGCCCCATGCAGCCACAAAGTGGAGACCATTCTTGCTGCACCGGTCTGAAAGCCAAGTAGTTGACGATCATGCCGCTAGATCTAGGAGAATTCAGATGCTAAAGTAAACAATATCAACTTTACTACAGGATCCCGCCTCAAGGAGACAAGAAGGAACATATTATTTTATTTATCTGAGGATGCTGATTACTGAAGGAGTTGTACGTACCCTTGAGGGATAGAACCAGTAGAGGATTGATTCGCTGAATTGATCAACGTTGGCATGGGAGTCGCTGCTGCCCCACCGCCACCTGCAGCGCTGTCCACTGCCCGACCACCAACCCGATGGCCTCTCCAAGCGCCGCCTCCGCATCGGTGGAGATCTGGGCCATGGCGCTGTCGGATGTGGCAATGGTGTCACGCCTCACTGGTCTGAGAGTTGAGCCCCTCTCTACTGCAACTGGAGAAGGAAGACAGATGGTGGCTGGTCAACGTCGTGAAGGCGCGATGATTCGTCGGCGGCCGCGAGGGAGAATGAAGGGAGGGATTGCTGCCCCTTCGATGCCCTTGACCTGGCCTGAACTGAAGCGACGTCGCACACCATCTAATTGGTGGGCTGTTCTTTCACCAACCGCTAAACGGGCTGCCTGGCCCAATCAACCAGAGGCCACCGATTTTTCCACTGGAATAGCCTCCCTAGGTCACCCGGCCCATTGGTTAATTACGGGATTAGATAGTCATCTGACGGCCAGCAACGACCCGGAACAAACATCCGACGGCCAGAAATCTTGATGGTCTGGGAGGGCAGGAAATGTGCTCAGTTTTAATGTATCTAAATTTGCAAGCAGTAGGAAATTAGACATTTTCTAGAACATTATTTGCACTGACAAAATTATAACAGTGAAGAACAAATCAATGACGCCAAAAAGACGCACCAAGTTCTACATGGACCGTCATCTGGTGCAGTAATGGGGCAGGTGCTGGTCCCACCGATGCCGGTTGTCAAACGATCTGGTGCAGTACTTTTTGTTTGCGTGCGTCGTGCTGTAGTATGGCAAAACGAAGAACTTGAAAACCATCAGTCAATTTTTTATGCCAAATCAATGGCGCCTAATATTACATGCGGTTAGAAGAAAAAAAATGCTACCAAACCATACAATTAGCAACATACTACGGAGTACTAGTATGGTTGATCTGACTGATAAAAGGCAGCATGGAGCGATAACATGCATGTGGAGGACCTAACGACAACCGAATCTATAGACCTGTCAGCTAACCTGTCCAATCAGATGGAATACAGCTCCCTATACACGCCGATGAAGATCGTGAAACATTGAAATACCATATAGATCTGACAACATAGTGGGCCTTGTTGATTTGACGGCAAGGTAGATTTGCGTCTCAGATACCAGTTGCGCGCACAACTAGTTAGTAAAAATCCACGTCCGTCGCATAGAGACCAGCGTGCATGAGAAATGGCGCTCACCGCCGCGCACTGCGTACCACATGATTCACTAGTAGACTGCCCGTGCGTTGCCACGGGCTTTTAAAAATTTGTATTTGTTGCATGTCAAATTTTACATACTCCCTCCTTCCATCTATACAGGGTCTAATACGTTTTTCAAGACCGTCTTTGACTATTGACAACGTAGAGGACAGTGGGGAAGGCGTATACCCGACGACCTTTAGGGAGGTCCGGCGGCGCCTGCAGGCTGCACCACGTCGATGTTGGACGAGCCGCCAGGGATTTCACTAACCCAAACACAACCACCACCACCCCGGACGATCTGAAGTGTACCAACCAACCTGCCGCCCACCAGCCTTTGCCACCACGTTCACTGAACCAACTTCGTCGTCTCCTGAGGCCACCGACACGAGATCTGGAGGAGGGAAGAGGAGCCAAGGGGCTCGGGGGCATCCGCAACTCAGCCGATGAGAGGGGACAACCTTCGTCGCTGCCGCGAAGCCGACCAGACGTGACGACAGGGGCCTACCAGGCCCCTACTGGCCCGACCGAGCCCAAATGGGTCAGGGCAGCCCCTGTTGCCACACCGCAGCACGTCGGCCAACAAAGCCACCACCACCCGCACCCCCCGATGCCTCGCCACCACCACCAGAGAGCCACACCGCCGCACATCGGACCGCCGGCCCGCTCCAACCCAGATGGGGCCCAAAAGGGACCAAATCTGGGCGGAGTGGACGCCGCCAGCCAGCCGCACCACCACGCGCCTTGCAGCCAACGACCGCGCCGCCGCATCAGGGGCACCCACGGCCCGCAACGCGCGAGCGGGGAAAGAACGACATGCCTTTGCCCGAGGAGCACCACCTCCATCAGCCCCCCCCCCCCCCGCACACACACACATCCCCAACGCGTGAGCAGGGAAAGAACGGCCCGCCTCTGCCAGCACCACGTGGGAATGACCTAGCGGACCACGCCGGCGGCGGCAGGGGGGAAAGACGAGGAGGGATTGGAGGAGAGGGGGGGTCGGGGATTCACATGTCGCCCGCGAGGGGGGGTGGGGCAAGCGAGCGAACAGATCAAATCAGTGTAGGACGTTTTTCTTAGGTGCTTGAAACCATACAATTTACCATTTAGAAACACTACGGAAAAACACATCTTCTAGAACATACCGTGCGTCGCCACACGCTTTTGGAATATTTTGTTAAAGTTATATATAAACATAATGCATGTTAAATTTCACATGTATAGAAATTACAGTACCGGGCGATAAAAATGGTAGAACCTGCTTGATGGGTCATTTTCGCCATTTTAAATATCTAATTCTAATAAATATTGAACATGGAAATTTCTTTTTTTAATAAAACTTAATATTTCATTAAAATGTAAACTTTATAAAATAACATTTTTTGAGAAGAATGTATTTTTGTAGTAAGAAGTGATTTTTTGGGCGAATTTTTAAGTGTTTTTAAATTATGATAGTGTTGCGCGCTAGCCACAACTGTACCGAAAAATATCAGATTGTTCCTTCTAGGAAGGTGATCTTCATGCCCTTCTTCCACCCTGGCTTCACGTCGACCGTTGGGATCTCCACCGTGATCGTCTTTCTACACATAGTTGCCATGAACAAGTAGTGTTTAGTGTTTATTTTAGCACCCAAAATCAGTTTCTTATTTTATTAAAGACATGCATCAAAATTGACACTAAATAATCCAGATTGACCGAGCATGCTAAAATTTGAAGTTGGCTTAAAGATTAGTAAGAACCCATCCAAATCAATAAGACACGGCTGAACTATTTGGTTGAAGTAACAAAGATATTGCAGTGATAATAATGCTGCTTTAGAATAGATCTGAACAATGGTGACTGCCGTTGCACTCTACTGAACAAATTAAATAGACCCAACTGGTCAACTACAAATTTCTCAGGATTAATCTTTGGAACACATGTACCTCATACTGAGGTTAAATAATTCAGAATGATTGAGGAAGCTAAAATCTGACGACGGCTTAAGATTACTGAAAACTGCCCAAATCAATAATACAACTCAGATGGAACCAACAAGGAAATTGTATTTATCAAATTTAATCTGGAGCAACTAAAATAGTCTTCAATATTCAAGAATGTAGTGGATCTTGATTCTTAATCGGGATAACAAATGACCACATGCATACAACAGAGGGAAGGAGAATATACTCACATGTGTACCACACTTGAATTTCCTACAAGTAAGAAAGGGTAGGGAATAGAATTACAATATAAGGATTCAACTGGATGAACTGTAAATGTTGTAAATACATGAATTGCAAAGGCTTCGCGAGCTCCTGCTTGTCGTGGTCGAGTACGACACTAAAATCTTACCTCCTAACAAAAATTGCTTATAACGATACAACATGTGCCATACTATCAATTCATAATCCAAGAGATGAAGCTAGCTGATTAGCTCAACTAATGCACTGGCGTTTTTCTAATTTCTGACAAAGATGTTACTAACAAAGATACTTAATTGTCCTTTAAAAAAAAGTGCTGAAGTTTTGGATTGGCTTGCTAATAAAGAATGTGGGTGCCTTGTGAGGAGTAGGAGCACGTCCGCCTGTCCACGGCTGTCCAGGGAGAGAGGGAGATGGGGATAGTACCAAATCCGAAGCAACATGTAGCCAACCTGCAAGAAATCCATCGACGGCGGCTCAGATCCCGGCCAACCCCAGCAAGCCCTCAACAAGAGCGTGACACGGGCCCCGCCGCTTGGTCCCCAGTCCCCACGGCCGTGCAGGACTCCCGCATCGGCGGCAGCCCCGAGGGGCCTCCAAGCCGATGCGCGACCCGACACGGGGGAGGGGCTGGCCCCGAGGAGCGGTAACCCGGCGACTCCGTCAGTCAGGAGCTGGGCGGCGCCTTCCGTCATCGCCGCCGTTTGGGGAGGGATGCGGTCCCGGTCGATGCGATCATTAGCCACGGCGAGCAGGACAGACTCGACGGCGGGATTCAGACGGCGGAGCATGGATACAGGAGATGGTGGCGCATCGATGGGAGATGGGTGCGGGCGCGGCTGCGGTGGGCGGAGCGTCGGCGGCGGGCGGCGCGCGGTGAGGCTGGGCGGGGCGGGGCAGGAGGTGGCGGCGGGACGGAGGTCGAGATGGGATCGAGGAGGAAGGTCGTGCGAGCTGGGCTTTTTTTTTCTCTTTTCTCCTCCCTGTACCGGTTATACTGAGCAGAGGTGGTAGGATGGCGAAAAAAATGGTGATGAGATTTCTGAGTTTATAACCTTTCCATACGTGGATTAATTGTGATTGATTACCATAAAGGCTGGATTGATGAGATTTCTGAGTTTATAGCCTTTCCATACGTGGATTAATTGTGATTGATTACCATAAAGGCTATCAATCCAGATGGGAGGTGGGACAAATAAACCAGACGAAAAATAACCGGTTGAAAATAAACCGGTTGAAAATGGTGGGACTATTCAACCAATTCGTCCATTAGGAGTAGAGATTAAGATTTAGAATTGATTGTCATAAAACTAAATTTTATTGATTGGTAACGTGCTATCAATTCCTTCCCGTTTATAATGTGTCTAGTTAGGAAACTTTGGAAAGGTTAGGAAAGTTTTTATTGTGAAGGTAAAAAAAACAACTTGATGAGATATGGTGGTGGGATGTGATACGAAAATAAACCAAACGAAAATAAACCGTGGACGCAATCACGTCGATGTTGGACGAACCGCCAGGGATTTCACTAACCCAAACACAACCACCACCACCCCGGACGATCAGAAGTGTACCAACCAACCTGCCGCCCACCAGCCTTTGCCACCACGTTCACTGAACCAACTTCGTCGTCTCCTGAGGCCACCGACACGAGATCTGGAGGAGGGAAGAGGAGCCAAGGGGCTTGGGGGCATTCGCAACTCAGCCGATGAGAGGGGACAACCTTCGTCGCTGCCGCGAAGCCGACCAGACGTGACGACAGGGGCCTACCAGGCCCCTACTGGCCCGACCGAGCCCAAATGGGTCAGGGCAGCCCCTGTTGCCACACCGCAGCACGTCGGCCAACAAAGCCGCCACCACCCGCACCCCCCGATGCCTCGCCACCACCACCAGAGAGCCACACCGCCGCACATCGGACCGCCGGCCCGCTCCAACCCAGATGGGGCCCAAAAGGGACCAAATCTGGGCGGAGTGGACGCCGCCAGCCAGCCGCACCACCACGCGCCTTGCAGCCAACGACCGCGCCGCCGCATCAGGGGCACCCACGGCCCGCAACGCGCGAGCGGGGAAAGAACGACATGCCTTTGCCCGAGGAGCACCACCTCCATCAGCCCCCCCCCCCCACACACACATCCCCAACGCGTGAGCAGGGAAAGAACGGCCCGCCTCTGCCAGCACCACGTGGGAATGACCTAGCGGACCACGCCGGCGGCGGCAGGGGGGAAAGACGAGGAGGGATTGGAGGAGAGGGGGGGTCGGGGATTCACATGTCGCCCGCGAGGGGGGGTGGGGCAAGCGAGCGAACAGATCAAATCAGTGTAGGACGTTTTTCTTAGGTGCTTGAAACCATACAATTTACCATTTAGAAACACTACGGAAAAACACATCTTCTAGAACATACCGTGCGTAGCCACACGCTTTTGGAATATTTTGTTAAAGTTATATATAAACATAATGCATGTTAAATTTCACATGTATAGAAATTACAGTACCGGGCGATAAAAATGGTAGAACCTGCTTGATGGGTCATTTTCGCCATTTTAAATATCTAATTCTAATAAATGTTGAACATGGAAATTTCTTTTTTTAATAAAACTTAATATTTCATTAAATTGTAAACTTTATAAAATAACATTTTTTGAGAAGAATGTATTTTTGTAGTAAGAAGTGATTTTTTGGGCGAATTTTTAAGTGTTTTTAAATTATGATAGTGTTGCGCGCTAGCCACAACTGTACCGAAAAATATCAGATTGTTCCTTCTAGGAAGGTGATCTTCATGCCCTTCTTCCACCCTGGCTTCACGTCGACCGTTGGGATCTCCACCGTGATCGTCTTTCTACACATAGTTGCCATGAACAAGTAGTGTTTAGTGTTTATTTTAGCACCCAAAATCAGTTTCTTATTTTATTAAAGACATGCATCAAAATTGACACTAAATAATCCAGATTGACCGAGCATGCTAAAATTTGAAGTTGGCTTAAAGATTAGTAAGAACCCATCCAAATCAATAAGACACGGCTGAACTATTTGGTTGAAGTAACAAAGATATTGCAGTGATAATAATGCTGCTTTAGAATAGATCTGAACAATGGTGACTGCCGTTGCACTCTACTGAACAAATTAAATAGACCCAACTGGTCAACTACAAATTTCTCAGGATTAATCTTTGGAACACATGTACCTCATACTGAGGTTAAATAATTCAGAATGATTGAGGAAGCTAAAATCTGAAGACGGCTTAAGATTACTGAAAACTGCCCAAATCAATAATACAACTCAGATGGAACCAACAAGGAAATTGTATTTATCAAATTTAATCTGGAGCAACTAAAATAGTCTTCAATATTCAAGAATGTAGTGGATCTTGATTCTTAATCAGGATAACAAATGACCACATGCATACAACAGAGGGAAGGAGAATATACTCACATGTATACCACACTTGAATTTCCTACAAGTAAGAAAGGGTAGGGAATAGAATTACAATATAAGGATTCAACTGGATGAACTGTAAATGTTGTAAATACATGAATTGCAATGCTGCTTGTCGTGGTCGAGTACGACACTAAAATCTTACCTCCTAACAAAAATTGCTTATAACGATACAACATGTGCCATACTATCAATTCATAATCCAAGAGATGAAGCTAGCTGATTAGCTCAACTAATGCACTGGCGTTTTTCTAATTTCTGACAAAGATGTTACTAACAAAGATACTTAATTGTCCTTTAAAAAAAAATGCTGAAGTTTTGGATTGGCTTGCTAATAAAGAATGTGGGTGCCTTGTGAGGAGTAGGAGCACGTCCGCCTGTCCACGGCTGTCCAGGGAGAGAGGGAGATGGGGATAGTACCAAATCCGAAGCAACATGTAGCCAACCTGCAAGAAATCCATCGACGGCGGCTCAGATCCCGGCCAACCCCAGCAAGCCCTCAACAGGAGCGTGACACGGGCCCCGCCGCTTGGTCCCCAGTCCCCACGGCCGTGCAGGACTCCCGCATCGGCGGCAGCCCCGAGGGGCCTCCAAGCCGATGCGCGACCCGACACGGGGGAGGGGCTGGCCCCGAGGAGCGGTAACCCGGCGACTCCGTCAGTCAGGAGCTGGGCGGCGCCTTCCGTCATCGCCGCCGTTTGGGGAGGGATGCGGTCCCGGTCGATGCGATCATTGGCCACGGCGAGCAGGACAGACTCGACGGCGGGATTCAGACGGCGGAGCATGGATACAGGAGATGGTGGCGCATCGATGGGAGATGGGTGCGGGCGCGGCTGCGGTGGGCGGAGCGTCGGCGGCGGGCGGCGCGCGGTGAGGCTGGGCGGGGCGGGGCAGGAGGTGGCGGCGGGACGGAGGTCGAGATGGGATCGAGGAGGAAGGTCGTGCGAGCTGGGCTTTTTTTTTCTCTTTTCTCCTCCCTGTACCGGTTATACTGAGCAGAGGTGGTAGGATGGCGAAAAAAATGGTGATGAGATTTCTGAGTTTATAACCTTTCCATACGTGGATTAATTGTGATTGATTACCATAAAGGCTGGATTGATGAGATTTCTGAGTTTATAGCCTTTCCATACGTGGATTAATTGTGATTGATTACCATAAAGGCTATCAATCCAGATGGGAGGTGGGACAAATAAACCAGACGAAAAATAACCGGTTGAAAATAAACCGGTTGAAAATGGTGGGACTATTCAACCAATTCGTCCATTAGGAGTAGAGATTAAGATTTAGAATTGATTGTCATAAAACTAAATTTTATTGATTGGTAACGTGCTATCAATTCCTTCCCGTTTATAATGTGTCTAGTTAGGAAACTTTGGAAAGGTTAGGAAAGTTTTTATTGTGAAGGTAAAAAAAAACAACTTGATGAGATATGGTGGTGGGATGTGATACGAAAATAAACCAGACGAAAATAAACCAGACGAAAATAAACCGTGGACGCAATCCTACCAACTCAGACATTAGGAGTAGAGATTCTTACGCGTTGGCTTTCCTCTTGGGTAGATAAAAGGAACTGGTGAGATTAGGGTGTGCTGTCCTGTCCATGGATATGGATTAATATTGGAAAAGGCAAGTGCAAAAATAAGGATTAATATTGGAAAAGGCAAGATTAAGAGGAACTAGCGAGACAGTTGTGAAATGAATATTTGTACGGGAAAAGACTGTAGGTTGTTGATATTATTTTATTTAAAGACCATCTTTCAGATAAAGATGTGTATGCTAAAATAAAAATGTAAAAAGAGTTAAAATTGGTACAGAAACAAAAGTTATTTATGCTTAGGCCGTCGTCCAGCAGTACGTAAAAGATTGGTACGAGTGTCTAGGTTTGAATTTGTATCAAATCCGGGTACATTTAAACAACGTTCAGGTAAATGAAAATTTTCAAAGATGATCAAATAAACAGATGCGGTTCAAAGACTACTGGATGTACAGTTTGTTCAGTTAATAAGCGAACCTATAATCAACTAACTAACCAATAAAATCAGAAATCAAACTTTTTGTTAGGACTTGCCATTATTGAGACAAGCATTTGTTATTCAGAACCGTCTCATGGTGGCACAAACCTTTGCCGTCATTGCAAACAGGGCACTACAAATGTGGAAACATGTAACTTGGAGAGAAAAAAGGTAATAGGACTGCTTTGGAAGAGATGAAGAGGAATACATGGTGATTTACCTTACATGAACTACATTGGGATCGACTGCGGTTTTTTTTCGTGGCTCTTCTTGTTGCGGCAGTGTTGACCATAACCATGCCATGACGGCGTAGTCCTCGTCCACGGGTTTCGCTATCGACATCCGACAAGCCTTGACAGCAACTACGAAAAAAGAAGATCTGGACGATGGCACTAGAAGGGTAGAATATGATGGGGAAAGACGAGGGAGAAATAAGACGAGGCGTCTGCGGTATGCACAACAGAAATACTAATGTTAGGTTTTTTTAGAAAAGGAGGATGACCCTCGGCCTCTGCATCTAGAAGATGCATACGGCCACTTTATTGATTATTCTCGAGGACCTTACAAAGTATTACAACAATATGTCTGAATCTGCCATCTTGGCAACATATGCCACTACTCATATCCATATGATGAAGGGATGCTACCTGGGCCAAATACCCGGACCACTCACCTAAGCCTATCATCAAAAGCTAGAAGCCCCAGCCGAGCCACATACCGGGTCTGGGGCATAAACTGGTCTGACGCACTCATATGTGTCGTCGCCGCCATCTTGCACAGGTCCGTCTTCAGAGCAGATATTGAGGCTTCTACCTTGTCAGGCCACTCTGCCATTGACGCCACCATGACGCCAGACAACTGCCTTCACCTGCGCGAGTCCATCACCGCGCATCGGACGCCGAGTCTCCAATGCACCACGCCGCCGAGATTCGCCGTCATCAATGTGTAGGATGAAGCACCGCTCCACCAAAAAAGGCGCCCACTGGTCCCTCGATCCTCGGCTGCTGTCACCGACCCCATACTAAGCCCGCCACCACACTGCCCTCAAGGCGACGCCTTCAAGAAGGTCACGGTGCCAAGGACGCCGCCGCCGCCCACCGGAGTTAGGTTTTCACCCGAGAAGCAAGGTGGTGGGGTGTGGAAGGGCAGACCTCGACCGACGTCTCCATGAAGAAATCGGCGCCCGCGGACGTCGTCGTCGTCGCGGCCGGCTGGAGCCGACCAGGGGTTTCCCCCAATCTGGATCCCGACCACCAGAATCACCCGCAACCCAGAGGCAGGCCAGACGCCTGCACAGCCAGGGACCGTCGAGGGTGAAACGCACCGAGCAAGGGAAGATGGCCAGCAGCCAGATCTGACGCCGCCAGCCACCAGGGCAGCCGCGCCAGGTCCCAGCCCACCGAAGATCCGCCGGCCACCCGATCAGATCGCCGGCACCGCGCCCACCCCACTGCTCACCGCAGGTGACAAGGGGCCTCGCCGGGGGCCGCCGCCCAGATCCAAGACCCTCCGATGTGAACCAGAGCAGAGCATGCCCCGCCGCCGCAGTCCCGGGCTGCGCCATGGGCCTTGCCCGGCGGCAGCCTCGTGCGGCGGCGAGGGGGAGAGGGGAGGGAGAGGGGCTACTCCGGCGAGGGGGAGTTGCCCCCGAGACGCCCAGTTTGCTTTTCGACTGGTTGCTTGTGCGCAAGCAATAAATTGGTAGAAAATGAGCCAGTAGAATCGGCACAAGTTCCAAAACAAAAAACGTACTGCATAAAATAAGTTTCACCAGGAAAGGTATCACTGTCATATAATAGAAAACATGTTAGCAATGAAAATGAAATCAAATAATAGAAAAAGGGGGTTAATTTGAAGAACAAAATCGGAATCATATATGGTAGGGCAAAAATCATAACTATGCCATCGAATTGTTTTCACAAATAAATATTGATAGTACACGTGCGTGCAAGTATTGAAGAAAAAACAATGTATATTTGAAGCAAGACAGCAGATTTTTTTTGGAAAAAAAAAACAGTAGCAAGTTTGCACGGAAAAAATGATGCCTGAAACAAACACATAGGACAACACGAACAGATGAACAAAGATGACGTAGATAAAAGCATTGGACAGAAGGGAAAAGAAGATTGAAGGGGGGAAAACAAAACTGAAATAACATAAGAACAACACAAGGAAGAAGGAAGAAGAAGGTGGACAAGATAAAAGAATAGCAGAAATTAGAACTGAAATAACATAAAAACAGCGCAAGGACGAACAAAGGAGAAGATGAACAGGATAGAAGGAAAAATAACAACAGCGCAAGGAGGAAGGAAAATGAAAGTGAACGATGGTAGGAAGTCGTGGAATAGGGTTCGTAACAGAACAGGGGCTGCAGGATACAGACATGTAGCCGTATTTGTAAAACAATTAACACATATAGTGTTTCGTATCCAGAGAGCTACCAATTTTCATTCATTTTGAACAATTTTATGTCCAGATATGTGCACGGCGCAGATGGACGGCAAGAGGCGTTTCACCATACACGTGCCCCTTCAAATTTTCGTGTGTCACGTGCAAGTTGCAACCAACCGTGACGTAAAAACAACATGCCGGATGGAGACAGATGCTTGAATCTTAGCTGCGCATCTGCGCATGCGTATGGTGTGAGCGCCTCTCCATTTCTGCATTTTCGCAAACGAAAAATGAAATAGGGTACGTATTATTGTGGCCATAGTAGGATGTGCGGCCGTACGAGTACGATGTTGCTGTCTCGCACAAATCGTTCCATCGTAGCAAGTACTCGGACTTAATTAATTTCCGGCAAAAAGAAAATACTTAATTAACTCACCGTCGAGTACTAAAGACGCGGTTTAAGAAGAAGTACTCCTACGAACGGTTGTTGAGCGTGACTAGTCCCCTCCGTTTCTATTTAGTCTTGGTGTAAAAACGGAATTGCTTCACACACGATACACATGAACGATCTGCGAACGATGCCTTCTCTACGCATCAGCTAAAAAAACAAAACCAATCGCCTCCTGCGTTCACGGACGCGGTTGGAGCTGCCACATAGGATCGTCCATGAGTCGGCTGCTGGGTTGTCGTGTGTATAGCAGCGCCGGTGTAAAAATCTGTGGCCGAACATCTGCCTACCCGCATTCATTTCGGTTAGGGCGTACATGACCGTTAGGTTGACCAGAGCGGCATTCACATCAACGCGGCGACCATGAAGGCTACTCCAAGCGTTGGATGAATTTAAGCGACCCGATCAGCTTGCCCGGCTATTTAAGCTGGCCGCCCGTGCACGCAATCCCTTCACCACTATCCCGCCGCTCCTCTCTCGATGCACGCCTCCAGCTCGGCCTCCACTATTGGAAAATTCGACGCCTCTAAGTGGTTCTCCACGTGCCCCATAGATTTGCGGGGAGCTCCGGATCCTGGCGCAGCCGGCCACATTCACCGGGCGCCTTAGAGCATCTACAACCGGCATTCTCAAATCTTCCTCAAATGTCCACGGATGTTGTCGGACAGGAGAAAGAAGGAAAAAAGTGACATAATCCCTTCATATCGTCCCCATCCGTTCGGACTATCCGCGAACCCTCATATTGAGGACGCACCTAGTCAGTCTGTCATGCAGGACATGGCCCAACCCGGACCATCTTTTTTTCTTTCTTTTTTCTTCTCTCTCTTCATCTACACCAATCATGTGCAGATGACTGCACACATGAGGAAAAAAATATGGAGTGTGGCTGCATGGACGGATAAATAGGGGCTCCAAACGGACGCACCCGATCAGTGACCGTGGTCAGGCGGCGCCATCCCCTGCGTCGCACTGTGGCGTCCAAATCGTACACCGCTTGGAGGAGGAGGCGCCCTCCCAGGCACACCCATCTCCACTGTGGCAAGGAGGTGGCGCCACCAGCCCCGTCCCATCGCCAGTCCAGAAACTAGTGACATCCAATCGCCGTTAAGGAGGATACATCATCCCCGATGATCTCCAAGGTGTGCATCCACCTTGGCTACTACCTTGGTGACATCAAACTGTCCTCCTCAGTGGCGGTCGTCAACAAATGCCTCTCCGAGGCGATGAGGCGGGAGTGGCACAACGCGGCACGCTAGACAACATTCCTGAAGACGACATCCCGCCTGCTTGAGTGAGCACCTTTCTTGGAACAAGCGTTCACACAAAATTATGGCTAATTTTCGTGAGGTTCTCTTTGAATGCAATTGATTTGATTTGGATTTTTATGGAGTTTCTTGGACTTATAATAATAAGCAAGAAGGTGGTAAAAAATGTGAAAGTACAACTTGATCGAGCGGTGGCATGCCCTCACTGCCCTTCTATCTTTCCTGACCACAAGGTTTTACATATTTTCAGCTCTAGATCTTTCTCGAGTTAAGCCCTTTTCAAGGTTATTCGGGAGCTTGGTTGATAGCTTGACACCATCAACCGAGAACCAGTGATGGGTTGTGGAACAATAACAACCAGTCCTAAAATTTGGAGAATACGAGACCAGATCTGCCAGGAAAAAGGCAAAATGACATGATGACGTATTGAATTGACTCCTCATTTTGGTCGCGCAAGGGGCAAGTAGTCGGGTTGAGGCAACCTCCTTTTGGTCGGGTGGTCCGCCGTCCAACAACGATTATTGATGACGAGACAACAATGTTTTCAAATACGTACAATCCATTATTGTTTGGACGATAACATCCATTCTTATTTGAATTATTAATTCAACAATATTTTTGGTACATTCCGTAACTTTTCACCTGATTCAGCTGTATTCCAATTAACCGCATCCACATTCAACACACATTTAAAACATTGCATCCACGTTCAAGAATTTCACACACATTTCAATTCATCCAGGCATTTTTTTATATAGACGAAAAAGGATTTCCCTCCGCTTTATGTTATAAAGCAACCACCACATCACAAGTCATACAAAGCCAAAACGAAAGAGAAAAAGAGAGAAACAGCAAAGATACATGATACTGGAGGAGCCGCTACACATTTTCCTATATAAAACCATCGTTTTTGGGACATTATCCTTTAGGTACACTGGGCTTTTAGGCCGGGCCCTCCAGCAGAAAACTGGATCCCAAGCCTGTCGGGCTCGGGCCGTCGGGCCGGGCCACCCATACCAAAGCCTATGTTGCAAAACAAAAAAAAGACAAAAAAATAGTAAACCCGGTTGCCGCCACGGCGCCACTCGCGACGGCCACGTGACAGGAAGGCGCATTGGTCGGTCGGCGGGCTCGCCTCCTTCCCGAGGAAGGAAGGGAAGGGAACGCACGCAGCGCACCAAACCAAATTGAAATGAAAAACGTTGGAGGGAAAACTCCCGCCAACATAAATAAATCCCCCGCCGACCCCCGAAACCCCTCCCCCCACACCTCATAAAATCCGGTAATCCCCACGCCCGCAGAGACTCCGGAGGAGACCCAGCGATCGGAATGGCGGACATGGGCAGCCTCGAGAAGATGGGACGGGAGCTCAAGTGCCCCATCTGGTACGCCCGCCCGCCGCCCCGCCGGCCCTTTTCTTTCCCCTCGTCTCGTCCGCGCCCTCGTGGCCGACACCTGGATCTGTGGACACCAGTTCTCCGATTTATCCCCTTTCTTGTTGTTGATTCTGACTGGCTGTTGTTCGTCAATTTGATCCTGGTGGCAGCCTGAGCCTGCTCAGATCGGCGGTGTCCGTCACCTGCAACCACATCTTCTGCAAGTGAGTCCCTTCTGCCCGTCCCCCTCCGTTGCAATATCCCTGTGAAACTATCCGATCTGGGCTCATGTGTGCGCTCCCGACCTTGTTGCAGCCACTGCCTCACGGAGTCGATGAAGTCCTCCTCCACCTGCCCTGTGTGCAAGGTGCCGTTCCGCCGAAGAGGTTAGTGGGCGTAGCTGTTGTTATCTGGGCCTTCTTAGGCTGCTGAAGTTATATATGTTTTGTGTAGAATATGTTGTGCTGCAAAAGACGGAATTGTTTCCCCGTGCGCAAAAAAAATGCTTCACCTTTTTAAGGATTGGATAACGTTAACATGCATGATATGTCTGCTTTACGAAGCAATTAAATATTTATCTAACTATATGCGAAAATCGGAACCATAGTACTCCCTCCGTAAAGAAATATAAGAGCGTTTAGATCACTACTTTAGTTATCTAAACGCTCTTATATTTCTTTACAGAGGGAGTACTATTAAAACTCCACAGAAATGTTTTTGATGAACTAGTGTTTACTGTAACTCTGCAAGTTCTGACGTGATGGCTTGATCTTAATCTAATACAAAACTCACGTTATAAAGCCTGGTTTTGCTTGTAGAAATCCGGCCAGCACCACACATGGACAATCTGGTCGGCATTTTGAAGAGCATGGAGGCTGCATCAGGAAGTAATGTTGTCTCAACACAGGTGACTCCTGCGGCACAAGTTGCAGGTAATTTTCTGGCATAGCATCAACTCTTCTTTTGTTCGCTAGCATATGTGCAAGGTGGTCAATTGTGAAATTAATTTTGAAGGACGATTTAATTATGTGGTTGTTTTGCATCTGCCGGGGTCTGCACCACATTCGTTGTTGTATCCATTTTGGCATGCTGTCTGGTGGATGGTTGTCTGTTTGCCTCTATAAAACTGAAATCAACTTTTACAGATAATTTTAGCACAATTAGTCTTCAGTCTTGTGCTTACTGTATTATTCTTACTTGATCTTGAAGATGGATCAAAGCATGCCAACAGCGAGAAAAAGTCTAAAAGGTCACAAAAATCAACAGTGCAAAAGAAGAAGATATCATCCGAGAAGAAAGCAAACAAAACAAAGTCTGCTGTGGCTTCTGCATCTGGTCCTACTAAAAAGCCTTCTTTCTCTACGAACAAGAGAATACATGTGACACCATTCCCTGAATCTGAGACACCAATGAGACCTCAGAAGATTATGAAGTCTCAAGGGACAACAGATAAATTGAATGGTGATGCTCAAGAAGGCAAAGATAAAGCATCAGCCTCTGATAAACTGGAAGGTTTCTCATTGTCACCCTTTTTTTGGTTAAGGGAAAGAGAGGATGCAGAAGGCGGCACTCTTGAAACGTTAAGTGAACCACCCTCATTGGCCACGCCCTTGCGTCACAATGCACCTTGTTTTAGTGACATTAAAGATTCTGATGCTGGAACCCCTCCTAACACGACTCCAAATGTATGTTTTCTGAACATTTATGTTTTTTTTCTGTTCAAATTTTGTGCTTACTAGCTTTGCATAAATTGTGCTTACGGTTAGCTATTTGAGTTGCAGAGCAAAGCTGTGGTTCCAGATGCCTTCGATAGTGAAATCTTTGAATGGTCCCAGAGGCCTTGCTCTCCAGAGCTGCGTTCTACTCCACGGAAAAAGCAGGTAATTTGCTACATGTGGCCAGACACACTGTACATTTCGTCCTGTTTCTTCTTTATAATCTGATTTGCATCTACTTTGTATTTAGCATGTATTTTACCTAACTGTTTGGACTGTTCAGGGTAAATTTGAGGATATATTAGATCACATAGCAGAGAAAGATGACGAGGAAGATATACAGCTTGGTGGTTCATTCGATGAGTCAGGTCATACACATAATGCAGCTCAGCCTGTCAAGAGGAAGAAGGGGAAGAAGGCAAGAGGTGGGAACAGCAGGAAGACAAAGTTGCTGGAGGTCATCACAAAAGAAGCTGATGCCAACCAACAAGATTCAAATATCACTAAAAGTCTTGCCGCAAAGTCATGCGAAGAAAACAGCAGTGCTATAGAGAAGAATACTTCAAGTAGAAGAAACAAGGCTGGTAACAACATCAATCTATTTCCCTGTTCTGATGATAACTCCATGGGGACATTTCACCCTCGAGAAAATAGTTTGGAGATTGAAGTACATGATGGACACCTCTCGGAAAGATCTCAGAAGAAGGAGAAAAGTGGTCAACAGAAGAAATGTGCAAGGAAGCTGGGAACAACAGGGAAGAGTACAGTTGAGACTACAGAGAGTAATTCTGAGCCAAGAAGTAAGCGAGTTAGAAAAATGCCTGACAGTGTCAATGCTGAAAAGATAGGAGTTACTGATGTCTCTAGAAATGAAACAGAAATGCCATTACTCCACAGCTTCATGAAAAGTTGCACCCAGCACAAACTTTTGGATGGTAGAAGTAAAAGGAGCAGCAAAAAGAGCAAGTTCAGTGAAGGAACGAATAGTCAGATAGGGCTTGATAGCATGAAATCAAACATCACTGCAAATACATCAAGCATTTTACTTGGTAGATGCCAAAGTAGTGAGGCAATACGTGCAGCTCCTTCACCAATGGATGCTTCAGTTAAGAATAAATGTGCAAAAAGTATCAAACAAACAGATTGTTCAGAAATGAAAAACTTTGGAAAGCTCCAAGCTTGCACTGGTAATACTTTCCTGAAGAAATGTGATGACACTGTCTCTAAGGTTTTCTGTGCTTTCTGCCAGTCTGCTGATATCACAGAGGTATGTTCATATCATTTTCAAATGCCTTATGTTGATGTTCCCAAATCCTTGGTACTGAACAGTAAATATCTCTACTTTCTTGAAGGAGTCTGGAGAGATGGTTCACTACCATAATGGAAAACAAGTCCCTGTAGAATTTGGTGGAGGGGCTAATGTCATACATTCTCACAAGAACTGCATGGAGTGGTTTGTTGTCCTTTCCAGCACATGATTGTATTGTAAAATATTTTTGTTCTTGATATATCTAGCCAAGTTTCATCATAACCTTTTATTTTACCATAGGGCTCCAGATGTCTACTTTGAAGATGACTCAGTGTTTAATCTTACGCCCGAGTTAACTAGAAGCAAAAGGATCAAATGTGCTTGCTGCGGAGTTAAAGGTGCGGCACTTGGTTGCTTTGACAAGAGTTGTCGCAAAAGCTTCCACTTCACATGTGCTAAATTGATCCCAGAATGCAGATGGGATAATGTAAGTTCATATTGTGTTCTGATCTAGCAATTTCAACTTTATCAGAATAACTCTTTGCCATTTGTCAAAGTTCTAAATTGCCACCTTATTTCTCTAATTTATTTTCACTGTCAGGAAAACTTTGTGATGCTATGCCCTTTGCATCAGTCTTCCAAGTTGCCAAAGGAAGTTTCTGAGCCACAAAAGCAATCCAAAAGGATAACAGCACCAAAATGGTACCCCCAGAACCTGCTGTTTAAACAGTCTTGTAATGGTCAATATGTATGATTACTTACTGGAGGGCAACTGTTTTTTTTCAGTCCATCTCAAGTAAGATCTAGCCAAGCTTGCAGCAATAACTGGAAATGGCCATCAGGATCACCACAAAAGTGGGTTCTCTGCTGTTCAGCTCTTTCTGCTGCTGAGAAGGTATACATCTTATTTTCCTTATCAAATCCATGATATTTGCTCCATATGAGTTCTAACTGAGATGAAATGATCGAATTGCTCAGGGCGTCGTAACAGAATTTGCGAAATTAGCTGGTGTGCCTATTTCCAAGAGCTGGAGCCCCAGCGTTACCCATGTCATTGCATCAACTGACCCCTCTGGCGCTTGCAAGCGCACACTGAAGTTTCTGATGGCAATCTTGAACGGCAAATGGATCGTCTCCATTGATTGTAAGCACATAGTGGACTCTCTGTCATATCAACGCAGAAATGATATTGATGCCCTGTAGTGTTACTAACTGCTGCCTTTATGCTGCTGTAGGGGTTAAGGCTTGCATGGAAAGCATGGAACCTGCTGATGAGCAGAAATTTGAGGTCACCACCGATGTTCATGGCGTCAGTGAGGGTCCGAAGTTAGGAAGACAGAGAGCAATCAACAAGGTACCATTCTTCCAGTGTTATTTTCCCAACTGTTATTGTACTACTGCTACAGCAGTCAGTTAACTGTCCATTTGTTCTGCAGCAACCCAAGTTGTTCAACGGCATGCAGTTCTACCTCCATGGGGACTACACCGTGACCTACAGGGGCTTCCTGCAGGACCTGGTGGTTGCGGCAGGCGGCACGGTTCTGCACCGGAAGCCTGTCTCAAGGGACCAGCAGAAGCTGCTTGATGACCGCTCCTCTGTTTTCGTCGTGTACAGTGTTGAGAACCAGGGGAAGGCGAAACTCGGCGACAATGACAATGATCGCCGCAGGCAGGCTGATGAAGCCCAGGCCCTGGCATTCGCCTCTGGTGGTGAAGCCGTGAGCAGCGCCTGGATAATCGACTCTGTTGCAGCTTGCAAGCTGCAACCTCTGTGACTGAGCTCAAAGAAGGCTTCTCATGTCAGTTGGTTGAGTAGTAAACTGAAAAATCAAGGAGGTCACTGGACAATTGCTTAATTTTATACCGTGTCATGTAATTATAAGAGTAACATTTTGTGTTTTTTCTTTCAAAAAGGAGGTTGTTCATGAGTTAACTTTATCATTCCAATGTAAAGAGGTTCAGGCTCAACTAGTGTCGTGATGTGTGTGCCGGAAGGTCTCCCTATTCCTTTGAGCCAGATTAATTGCTACAAGATGATTATCATAATCTTCTACCACAGTACATCATTTGGTGCATTGTTTATGATGTGTTTAGGGACATCACTCGCATTGAGAGGTGCAGTTGGGAGACATTGTGAAAAGGCTCAAATGACATCTCTTTCCCTATAGGAATTGAGATATGTGTGATCTCACTTTGTATGATTTTCCTATTCCTATGACATTCCTATTCAAATTGAAGTCTGCAAAGGAACCCACATGAACTGTTTACTTGCAGGGCCGTAAAAAGAGGGACATGCTCAGTAGTGGAAAGGCATAATTTTTTTTACAGCAATAGAGCTGTCAGAGAGCAGGATGAACTTAAAACACCAAGGCAGAGAGAGGCACGTAAACAGCAAACTCAAAAAATATTGATCAGGGTTCAGACTGGCTCACTGCAGTTGTACCCTTGCACATGAGGCTGAACGATGAACTACTTGGTTACATTTTGTTCTAACCATACATAAGCAACAACCAGGGAAAGAAGGTAAAAGTCTTGAAGCTTTCACACGCAAATACACTTTCAGATTTGTTCGAATGTAAGGCAGCAGTAGACAGATGAGTGCTTGAATGAATAGGTAGATACAAGAAGAACACATGAGCAGCCATTGGTTCAGCAATTCGCGCATGATCGGGACCAAGAATCTGTTTATGGCATATCAATATTCAAGGATACCGACTGACCCCGGGGAAAGTTGCAGCCTGAACCACCGGTGCATGGGCAGGACGCGGCTGAACCAAAAACAAAAAAAAAGAAGACCAAGGTTCACTACGATGGTCTTTTAAATGTGGGGTGAGAGAGGCTCGAACTCTCGACCTCAGGATTACTCGCAATTGTTTCAGCTATGAGACCTACGCGCTAGCCAACTACGCCACCACCCCACCAGTTGTTCCGGAAGCGAAACAAACGTCCTTTTTATTGGATGTGGTGGTGAAAAAAAACCACCCTAATTAAGCAACAAGAGCATGCAAAATCATGGAGCGAATTCAACGGATGCTTATATCTTGCCCATTCCCATTCATCTTCAGTTAAATGAAGTGATATTCGCAAAAACAAAAAAGTTAAATGAAGTGATGAGATTTTAACACCCGAGTGAGGCCCTCCTTTGACGGATCAGGAAGGCAGCATGAGAAGAAGATGGCGGTGGTGGTTGAGAGGGTGATGCCGCCCGCACCCGGCCGGTCGTCGTCGTCGTCGAGGATGCAGGAGTAACCGGCCGTGTACAAGGACAAGACGATCGAGGCCGACGGAAACCAGCAGGGTGTTGCTCAGGCAGGAGCCCTCGTCCACCTACGCCAGCGCTCGCCCTTGAGTACCACCGGAGCCAGAGCTGAAGACGTGAGCGATCCTGAGGTCGACGATAGGGGTGCAAGGGTTCCTGATTGTATGTATGCAGGCAGATGCAGTCCAGCATAATATTGCATCATCTGGAGAATTCTGTCGAATGGAGACAACACTGATTCTTCCTGCTGACGGTTAAACGCGTCCAGTCCGGCCACAATCAGCTAGACCCCTGAACCTGAAGGAAGCAACTGTGTTTGCAGGGTGTACGTCAGGCAAACCACTGCAAGAAACGAGCCCAGGAAATGATTTGTATCTGATGGAGGACCCGGCATGGTAGTGGCCGATCACCTCAGGAGGCTTGATCTCAATCTGGTGCAGGTTTCCCCCTTGCACACCGCTGCAATCTCGCTGTGCCTGCACGATGGTCATGCTGCAGATGAGTTTTTTTTCCCCACTGTTATAAAGCTGGCTTCAGGTGCCTTCTTCTCTGTACATGTTCAGAAAACAGAGCATGAGCTTCAGATGTTAATCCCAAGGAAACAAATAGTGCAGCCGAATTAATCCCCAAGCATGTTTTATTCTCTTCTCTTTCTTTGCACGTTAGGAAACAGACACGTCTCCCAGCAATCGAACAATGAAATACATCACAGTGGATTCTTAAAGATGAACTCATTTGGGCAGTAGGATTAATGGAGGAAGAGATGAAGGCGCAGCAGTGGAGGAGATTACTTGTTGTGCAGAACCAAAAAATATAATATAAATAAAAAAGGAGATGAGACCAGGTTCAGACTTGCTCGACTCAATCTGATGATTCAGATGCGTATGTGGCGACCCAAGTTGCCACTGAGCGTTTCATCACAACGAAAGCCTTTTTATTGGATGTGGTGGTGAGAGAGTCTCGAACTCTCGACCTCGGCTTTGAGACCTACGCGCTATCCAACTGCGCCATCAACCCACTTGTTGGACTACAACAGAAACAAACGTAGGAGTACTTGTTAAAAATAAAACAGAACGATGCAAAACGTACATGGGCGATGGCCGCCGTGGCGCTCGCCGGAGCAAGCAGTGGCGCGCCCTTGGCTTCTTTGGCTACCAACGGAGCCAGAGCCAAAGACGACGGCGGTGGCCCTGATCATTGCCATTGCTGAATTCTGAAAAATACTTCCTCTGCCCCCTGGGGAAGAATAAGATGCAGCACAGCAGCAGCTGACAGTAGGAGAGCCATTTACTTGTGGGTGTCCAGGCAGAGGCAGCAGGTGCTTCTTCTTTTTTTGTACATGTGCAGGAAACAGAATAGTGAGCTTCAGAAGTAGTGCAACACAGCTCATGGTTCAAAGCCACAATAGCATCAGAAGCATACTGTTCAAACTTGATGCCCCACAAATAACTTTACATGCAAATGATGAAAACACTCGAATCAATACCTATACGGTACGGATCACATCAGTTCAACAATAAAAGAACGTACGTATATAGGGTTGCACTGGAGCCAGAGCTTTCTCCAAGGAAAGCCAACACGCATAAGTATATAGGGTTGCACTACACAACAAGAGGGCTATATATATAGATTTGCTACGATAAGAGCCTACGGATGCAGAATGATAGATAGACAAAATGTGCATTTTTATTTGGCTGAGTAGGTTCACTTCGATTTCCATGCACATAGGTTCACTTCTCTGTATGAAAAAAGGCCGGAAACGTATGCCTTATAGGCAGAGACGTGTGCGTGTTATACAGATCATCGGATGGCGTTGGTTTCTTACAGGACTTAATCCTTACGAAAGACTGTACAGAGATAAGGATTGCCCATAACAAAGCTAGCCGAGATTACAAAAAAAGTTTATCAATTCAAAAAATGTACGCTGATTAAAAAAAACGCTCATGAATTTGAAAAAATGTTCGTAAAAAAATGTTCTTGAATTTTAATAATTGTTCATTTCATAAAAAATGTTCACAAATTTCAAAAGATGTTCGTGAATTACAAAAAGTTCATCAATTCAAAACATGCTCACAATTTTTTCTAACAATGTTCGTGAATTACAAAAAATGTTCATCAATTAAAAAACATTTTTCTTATTCAAAACGTTCATGAATTAAAAAAAATGTTTGTTAAAAGTAAAAATATGTTCATGAATTTCAATTCGTTCATTCAAAGAAATGTTCATGAGTTTCTAAAAAGTGTTTATGAATTCAAAAAATATTCATGATTTCATAAAGTTGTTCGCGGATTTCACACATTTGAAAATGTCCAAGATTTTATGAAGTTCACAAATTTAAAAATGTTCCCAATTTTTAAAATAAAATAAAGAAAAGAGAAATAATAAAATTAGAACCAAAAGCAGAAAAAACCGAAAAAAGAGAAAGAACCTTCCCAAAACCGAAAAGAGCTAATGGGCGGGCCCAAAGTGTATGTAGCACAGTGCCACGGGGTGTGGGGGTGTGTGTGGGGGTACACCCGTGGTCGCTAACTAGCGATCTATGCACAAAATAGGATCTCCCGACCACTTGACGCAAAAGTTCTGAAACGTTTGGGGCGTGATGGGCCTCCACCCTCCCACTAATTGGGGCTCGTTCCCCAAACTCTCTCTTTGATAAGTATTGTATATTCATGTATAAAAAATAAGTAAATCTAAAAAAATGTATAAAAAATAAGTGAAGAGAGAGATACAATATGCACATGCAGTGGCCTAGAGTATAATGCGGTGATGGCTAGGGGCCCGAGCCACACGGGGTATGCGACTCGACACGATCGACGGTGGTGGTGTCAGTTGCATTGCATTGCGTGTCATATGGATGTGGCACTACATGTTTCAGGAATGCCAAAAACCATGCGTCAGCGAGACGTCACCACACATACACACCGGGTGCATCATGGTGGTATCGTGCTCATTGGTACATGCGTGCACCGTCTTCCTAGGGTGTAGTCAACATGTTATTTGTAGATGCAAGAGTAATTGACATTCGAGAACGACATCAAATCCACGTTGTCCCGCAATGAAAAGTCTACGCCGTAGACAACAATACAAAATACATGGGAATTAAGAAAATGCATTGTACTAGAAAGATTGAAGAGAGCCCACTCGACGAAGGCTCGGAGAAGAGTTAGTTGGGTAGACATACTCATAAGCAAGCTTTGTCGGCATTTAATACGGTCAAGGTTGAGGAGTGAGAGCTTGTAGTCGAAATAGTTGATCACGCCAACATAAAAAAAGTAAATTGACATACAAAGAAATAGGGACGAAATTCGGAGTTTTTCTTATTTATAATTGATCCCGTGTACAGTTATTTGCTCCAAGAATTCATATATGCAAAATGGATAGGATTAAGGAGGTGTTGGACCTAGGCCTCTAATTTCTCAATATAGATAACCATATATATCAAAGAGTTTTTTCCACCCACTGAAACAAGTATCCGTTGTTTTAACTTGTTGCCATCAGCACTTTTCTTTTCAACATTTCTTTGTCCTCGCACTCCCACCCGTGAATGCCAACCCCGTCTCCTCCTATAGCAAGTTGACCTCCTCCGCCTCATGTCCGTTTAAAAGACCAGCCCTTGCCACTCCACCGCACCCCTCTCTTTGACTACCGTTAGCCTTCCTAAAATCTTAGCGGGTTTTTAGTACACCTCACCTCCTACCATGGTTCTCATTCTTTGAAGAGTCCTTAATTTATACCAAACAATTTTACCCATTTACAATTTATTCTGCAACTAAACCTTAACTAGTATTTTTCTTGATGGATTTTCAACATACAATTTAAGCTAGTGTCATTTTATCTTATTTAATAACTTTTACCATGCAATTATGCAAATGCATATAAATTACACTGTTCATCATTACACAATTACAATATGTAACATCGTGAATATAGTAGTTTTTAAGTACAAGCAAATTGCATTATTTTTCAAAATTGAGTATGCAACATTTGAAAGAATCTTTCGGTAATATGGTTTTAATCTAAATTTAAGCGGAAAAGGTCACAACCGTACACATTTCCCCAGAAAATACAGTATAATCGCATATGCTCACATACACATTCTAATTAGTTTCAGTGGCATGTATAATTTATAATGTGGTTATATGTGTGTTGAGTATTTATAGAAGTTTTGCTACATGGTTCTACAATGTTTGAGGACATACACACTGTGGTTTGGAGGCTATTAATATCCGACTTAGTTGTAACTAAATAGAGAATTTTGATATATGTCGTGTGTCGATTGGTTGTTTAATCTCTTGTCTTTCCCTCCCACACTCACTCCCTATTTTTTGGTCAACATGTTATCTACTGTTCTTTGGGCCGACAATTCATGCATGAATGCTTCTCCATGGATGTGAAATGAGAATATTTGTTATTTACATGAGTATATGTTAAATGTTCCTATGACTGGAGCATTGTTCGTCTAGTTTTGATTTAGTTCACATAAAGCCAGGTACACAATGTTATTACCTTGTTGAAGGTGCTGTCTTGTGCTGATGTTCTCTCCTTGACTTGTGGTGGTTAGTCTCGACATTCATGATGAAAATCATTGTCTTGTTCGTTTGCTGGGCGCGATGGTCGTAACCTGAGTGTGTTCATCTCTTCATTAAGACGTTGCCGCAGAAGAAGTCCGACTCAGTCATAGGGTCATATTTTTAATGGTTTCGCCATAGTTATCCTTGTCTTGCACTTTGCTAGTTGATCATTGTTATTTCGTTCTCTTGCGTCAACTTTAATAAAGATGACTATGTGTATCGCAATGATGCGGACAATTGGGGATCAGACCTCCTTTAAAAAAAAAAAGATGTTGCTGGCGGCTTGCAGTGCCAGCTCACTTGTCCTAGGTATTGTGAGTATTATTTTAACCTTCTGAAAGGTAGCCCAGTTGGAGAAATGCCCTTTGATTCCTAAATGTATATACATCCGTCATGCGAAAAATATATTAATAGTTTAAAAAAGCCAAATAAGTTTAAAAGTTTTTTTTGAATAAACTTGACTTTCTTTTGAACTACTACAAAAAACTAGCCTATATATTTTTATCTTTTTTGCCCTGAAGTCAATGGCCCTTTTCTTTCGTGGATTTTTTTACAAGTACAATGGCAGGTCAAGTTTATTTCAAAAACATTTTCAGAATTTTTAAAGTTTTTGTTTGATTATTAATTTCTTTTTCGATATATGGTGTATATACACCCAACAACCAAATATTCCTGTCCGCTGAGTTGAATGTTACAAGTGTAAAGATACATGTTCCCTTACTCAGAAAAAAATGTTTGGGAATATTTGTTACTTGAACCGCCAATTTAGTATACGCACCGCTTCGCCAAATCATATATTTAAAACCAATGAAGTAACATAACTCGATCACCCACGAATATCCATTTCCGAACCCGGGCTCATCTGCACCCGGTGAATAGTAGATTAAAAAAAACTAAAAAAATTGGAAAAAATCCATTTTTTTTGCATGTAAGATGATTGAGTGCGTGAGATGCGTGCCAAATTACAAATCACCTGGACATCTCAGCAGCTATCAGAAAAAAAAATCAGGTCCAAACAGTGCACAAATAGTAAACTTTTTCACAGACCTCAAATTTGTCTTTTTTGCTGACAGCTACTCAGACCTCCAAATGCTTTGAAATTTGGAACATGCATCACATACTCAGTCATCTTTTTCCTCATTTTTTGAATTTTTGGAATCTATGTAATATTTTTAATGATTTTTTTGTTCATTCACGGAATCATCTGAGCCTGGCACCCAGGAGTATCATCTGGAACAATATCCCCCGTTCTATTGTGACATATAAAAAACAAATTGACTAGCTTCTCCTATTAGGTGATCAGACGACACCTCCAACTTTTGATGAATTAATTGCTACATAGAGTCCTGGCTCCTCTCCCCAAATAGGGTTTCTCCGCCTCTCGCCCGTGCCGCTGCCGGTCTGACTCGTCGCCGGTGGCCTTAGGGTCAAGTGGCGCGGTGGATCCTGGCCCTTGCTGACTGGGGGCCTTCATTTTTAGATGTTTTTTTGAGTTATGTTAGGTTTTTGTCTTGCTTAGGAAGGCAAGACAACGATAGCTCTCAGAAGATGGAATAAGGTTATTCCCGCCTAGCCCCTGTTCCGGTGGTGCATCTAGCATCGTGTGTTACCGTGTGGAGGTGTGTCTCCAGTAGATCTGTCTTTGGTGGATCTACTCGGATCCGATCGTCGGTCGTCTATGTTTTTCTGTCTTAAGGTTGGATCCTTCCAATCTACGCTACTCTTTATCGACGACGGTTGCTGTTCTGGTGCGCTGGTTCTATGGGGTCTTAGCATGACGACTTCCCGACTGTTTACTATGATATGTTTTGCCCAACTCTAACGAGGGAGGGGCAATAACAGCGGCGCGTCTTCACGTTGCTTCAGTGCTTGTAGTCATTGCTAGATGATCTATAAATGTGAATGTAATTTTTATTATTTCTGGTGTTCGTTGTATTAAGATGAATATGTCGGAAGTTTTCTGAGAAAAAAGTTGATTAGACAACACATGATACAAAGTGATGTTCCGTGAGAACGTAGCAGTGAGTATTTTGTTTTGCTTCTTCTTCCAAAAGATAAGATCCACGTGGAATATTACAATTGGAAAAAGTTGCAACATGAAAATCGCTGAGCTTATACGAGCACCGCTAAAACATAATAAGTCTAAAAAGACATTATAATCATGTACAGCCCCTCAATAATAAAAATGCGAGTAATAATAATCATGTACCACTGTTTTTGCTTTTTGCTTTTTTGGTCTCTTTTCTTTAATAGGAAACTGATAAGAGAATCCACATATGGTAGTCCCCGCTTAAAGCAGCAAGAATTTTTACAGTCTCCCCCGGCTGCTTGAAATGCATACACAACTCATGGCCGTGAGTAGCCATATTAAGAAAAGCGAGCTTCTATTTCTAATAGGCATCTCGCTTGAATGAATTCTGCAAAGAAACCCAGATGAATTGTTTACTTGCAGGGCGGTAAAGAGGGACGCGCGTAGTAGTAACACAGCATTTGAGAAGGTGATTCAGGTTGAAAGGCATGCGTTTTATACAGCAATAGAGCCGTCAGAGAGCAGGATGTACATATTTGGCACTTCCAAGGCCAGAAGCTAAATCAACTGAATACTTGTTCGGATCATGCACTTCAAAACACAAGATGCATAGTTTTCCTAATCTATTGAGCTATTACACAACATCTCATCATTGGGCAGGATCAACTGAATCATGAAGATGGAGCCAAATTATACCCGATGCTTTTTTTTAGAAAAGGAGAATGACCCTCGGCCTCTGCATCTGGGCGATGCATACAATCACTTTATTAATTATTTGCACAAGATCTTATAAAGTCATACAAAGCAAGACTAAAGCCGTCGTCTAAGCAACAAACTGTCGCTACACCTATCCAGTTGATGTAGGGGCGCAGATAGCCTGGGCCTAATACCAAACAGACATCGCAACCAAGCCTAACATCTAAGACCTGAGACCCCAACCTAGCCACTTGCCGGGTCTGGAGCACACACTGGTCCGGCGTGCTCTCAGAGGCCGCCGCCGCCAACTGCCACCGCTACATCTTCAGAACCGTACTGATGCATCAACCTTGCTCGGTCTAGCTATTGTCGACGCCACCACGGCGCCCAACGACACCTTCTCCCTGCGCGCAAACAGCTGAGCACGTCACGGTCGCCACTAATACACCTCGGCGCCATGCTGCCAAGTACCATCAGCCGACACAGCTTGAAGTCCTTGAAAGATCTGCCGTGCGTAGCATCTGCCGACCAGGCATGACAAAGCGTAGCACCTGTCGGTTAGGTATGACTTGACATCTCCACCGAAGCTCCATGCAAAACGAAGCCGTTCCACCTCCTGCCTCTGACTTCCAGCGCTGCTCCACAAATGATGCTCCCAAGAGAGAAACGACACGGCAGTGCCGCCATCGTCCGATTTGGAACACCAGATCCTAGGATTTCTCCCGGAGCAGCACGAGTGGGTCGACAGTAGTTACACGACGATGCCTCCATCAAGGTAACGGCGAGAACGCCGCCATCACCTGTCGTCGGCTCGGTTTTCATCGGCAACCATGTCTCCCCTACTCGCAGCCGGGACTAGATGATGGATCTCGAGATCCGATCACCAAGCCTCTGGCCGGCCATCTCTGGAATAAGATGACCACCGCGTCCACCAGCGTTACCACGCCGGGCACGCGTCGCCGCCGGCACCCCCATGGTGCCTAGAGGCCGACAAGCCCCGACGGACACTACGCATCGCCAGCCGCCATGGTCCAGACCCAAGCACCACCAGATCCAGTTCAGATCAGGGTCAAGGGCCCCAAGCAGCAGCCGCCGCGGAGGCAGCACCACTGGCCCGTGCCCTGCCCTCCACCCCGCCGTAGGACCGAGTCATCGCCGGAGCTCCGCCGCGCCACGCCGCCAAGCCGCCGCCGAAAGAACTCGCGCCGCCGCCAGGGAGAGAGAGAGACGCGCCAGGGAGAGGCCCCGCCGCCGCCGGCACTGCCTGGGCTTTGCCCGGCTATGTCCCTCGGCGGCGGCGAGGAGGGAGGGAGGGTGGAGGAGGGCCAACGGCGAAGGGAGCTAGGGTTCCCCGAGTCACCTCAGAGAGGGACGCGGGGGACGGGCCTGAAAAGAATTATACCCGAGAATCATGAAGAAGATATCGACAAGTATGGGACACAATTGTACTCAGTAGCAATGAACAATGTAACCAATAGGAGGCTAATACGAAGCAGGCTTTCAGGCCTGGATTTTTCGTTCATTGCATATCACTCTTTTTTATATATAGGTTAAAAGAGGATTTCATTGACACTGGGTGTCTGGGTCACGTTAAAATCATACTCCCTTCGTCCTATAATATAAGAACGTAGTGTCAAAAACATTCTTATATTATGGGAAGGAGGGAGTACTGAACATCTTCAGTGACATGCACCGGAGTGAAGTTCAGCAAACTCCAGTCGTACCCTGCACAGGAAGCCAAACGATCAGCTACTTGCTTTACATTCTCTTCTAATCTTACATAAGCAATAACCAGGGAAAGAAGCTAACAGTCTTCAAGCTTTTCACACGCAAATACCCTTTCAGATGTGTTCTAATGTAAGGTAGTAGTAGACAGATCAATGCTTCAATCAATAGGCAGATACAAGAAGAACACAAGAGCGGTGACATTGTAGCAACATGGTAATTCTAGCCATTGGTTGAGCAATTCGCACATGGTCCGAACCAAGAATCTGTTTTTCAGTTGCACTAATAGGCAGCAACCCGCAGGTTATGTACATTTTCTGATGAGTGCCTGTTTTATGGCTGACCCCGGCAAAAGTTTCAGCCTGAACCATCGGTGCGTGAACAAAAAAGAAGACCAAGGTTCAGACATGCTCAGTTCACCTGACGATTCAGGTGTACATGTGACAGACCCAGGTCGTCACAGAGCTTGGCTCGAACTCAGGATTGCTCACGTTTCAGCTATGAGATCTACGTGCTAGCCAACTGCGCCACCACCCCAATTGTTGAAGTGAAGCCGAAACAGACGGCCTTATTAGGCAACAAGACCATGCATGCAAAGCATAGATGACAGTGCAATACGTTTCCTGTTTCTGATTATTTATACCGGCAATATATTTTAAGGCCTGTTTATTACCCATTTACAGCCAACTTCTATCCGTCTGCAATTGTAGTTAGCGCTGCATGAAGAAAATTCAAGGGATGCACAGCCGGAAGAGGTTTAACACAAGTTATATTAATTAGAATTACAACCCCAGGCTTGTAACAGCAGACGACATACAAGAGCAGACCCATAACGACCGCAGTTAAAATCAAAAGAAAAAGAAAAGAAAAGACCGCATCTATTTAACACCAGTATCATATTTTATAAAAACACAAACATTTTTTGAAATTAATGAATAATTTTTGAAAACGGGAAGATGTTTTGAACATTCAGAACAATTTTAGAAAATGTGTAGTTTTTAAAACGCAAATATTATGTTGAATTGCGAATATTTCACTAAAAAGTAATATTTTTCAATTTTGGAGCATTTTTAAAATTTAATTTTCCTTCTAGAAATCTCAAATAATTTTGGAAAAGGTAAACATTTTATAAAAATAGTAACCTGTTTTTTTTCAATTTCCAAACATTTTTTTAAAACAGGAACATTGTAATTTTGGAAAATTTTCCAAAATGTGAACACAAATGAAAAATTAAACATTTTTTTTGAAAAGTTGGAATTTACAGAAAAAGTAAAAAAAAACTTGGAAGGGCAAAAAGAAACAGGAAAAAAGAAAGAGACAGAAAAAGAAAATAGAAACAGAACACCGAAAAAAGGAAAACGGGCCGCCCCATTTTTGGGCGCGCTGTGCGAAGCTCCGACTATTTGCCGACACATGCGACACATAATATTTTCCCAGCTGCATGGTCAGGAAAAAGTTTTTTTTAGATCGTGAGTTATCTTGTGAAAGGTGTTGGTTCAAACGTTTGCTTCGGGGTGATAGCCGTTTGTCTTACATCTGGTTGTACCATCCAATTGGCGATTCCTTCTTGAAGGATTGTCTTAGAGTCCTGTGCCCTTCATTTCCATAGGTTTTGTTGTACGATTTGTGGGTGCTATTGCGAGGCATGTCCTATGTAAATGACATATAATTTTTTTTCATTTTCCTCTTTGTAAGCTGATTTCTTCGGCACCATTAAATTTGAGATTATTCAACACTACTATGGAACCACCAAACCCAAGTCATCTTGTGTTGCCGCCTCCAATTTTCAAGTCTGTTCGTCCATAGTTCATTGCATTGAAAATGACAAACACGAGCCATATGCCCAATATGTTTGCAGGCCTTACCAGGATCACCCGGCAAGGATAAAGCATAATCCTCACACAAGAGATTCGCGAGACACGTCTGAGTGTCTTCTTGGGTCACCAAAGTTTAGTTGATGCCTCATGCATTGAAACGAACAAGATGAACAATTGTTCTTTCCATGAGTTGCTTGCAGGCATGACCATGCTATGCTTTATCTTGTAATAACCATGTTGCCATGATGATTTATGGCGATGTTCTTTTTGTTGGGAGACTCACGAGGAAAAATAGCTATTTCCATAGGATTTCTCATCAACTTCATACTGCCTTGGACTTGGACATGCCATGACACGGATGTTAGTCATTTTTTTCTTGAAAATACACCCCATGTATTAATTCCTAACAATATTCTTACAATCGTTTGTAGCATAAGCCACCACATATGTTGGCACACTACTCAAAATTATACCATCATAACGCATATCAAACTAAAATCAGTAATCTCTTGAGCCACCGTGGTTGCCCGTCGTTTAATTTTAACAAGATTAAAACTTTCTAAGAGCATAGTGATGCTAAGAGCTTCTTTCTTCGAATCAAGGAGGGTTGGCCGGTCAGAAGTATCATTAGAGAGAAGATTGTACACAAAAGAGCAATCAATTTTCATGATAATTGGGCGATGCAGTGTAATTCCGATGTAAAGTCATGCCAGACATGCCCGGAGCTTAACTTATTCTATACTTGAGCATGTCGGAAGGAAGTGCCATGTAGAGAGAATCACCTCACCAACCAAAGCTCCAACCACAACACCCACACCAACGGAGCCAAAGTCGCAACAAAACTGGTGTCCACATTAATCTTAACCCAATCAGATGGAGGAGGCAACCACACATCTGGACTAATTCTAGCCATAGTATCCATGTGGTATTCACACATCACAAATTTTCTTTTACACTTGTCATCCAGCGCCATATGAACCTTGCACCCAACGTAGGGGGACCAGTAGCTTACCAAAAAAATATATAACATAAGCATGGAGCACTTAAGGTGTAGTAAAGAGTAACATTCAATCTTTATTTTGTTATTCCTTGGGCATTCAACTAGTAAGAGCAACATTTTGTGTTTTTTATCGTTCAGTCCTGTAACTTGTGGGGTGAGTAGTGCACTCGGAACCATATGTGAGACTCAGAAAATCTTAAGTCATGTACATCTGTGCGTGAACCTGTAGGGTCATGAGCTTAAGGGGCAGAAACCCACAATGCTATGTAAGTGAAGGAAGTCGACCCTAAAATGGTTAGCTAAATTTAACGAACTAACTATTTCCACTCCCACGCCCATGTCCTGCAACCGGATCTAGCAATTCGTCACACAATGTTCCATTTTCCTCTCTGTACATACGGATACCTTAAAAGGCATTACACATGGGACGCTTGGACGGTTCGTCCATGGGATCTGTTAGGAGTTGTTTGTGGGAATCATGAGGTGATAGTACAATTACACAATGTTCCATTTTCCTCTCTGTACATACGGATACCTTAAAAGGCATTACACATGGGACGCTTGGACGGTTCGTCCATGGGATCTGTTAGGAGTTGTTTGTGGGAATCATGAGGTGATAGTACAATTACACTGCTCTAGTGCATCTAGCGATCGATAAACTAGGGATCTATATCCACGTCATGTCGTTGGGTCGTGCGGTAGAATTATTTGTTTGCTGCACACCACGTGCTCCACTAAGAGAGTTTTTAGGTGGATTTATTTAGGCAGGACATGTTCCTTGTCATGCACATGTTACTCACTGTTGAGCCTCCCTGGTAGACCCCCTTGTACCCTCTCGCGTCGCCTCCCTGGGCGACGCCAGGGGGCCAAAAAATCTAGCATCGCCAGCCTCCCTCGGCCATCCTCCTGCCGCCGCTGCCGCCGGCGAGGTCCGCGGTGGCGGCGGGCCCGATGCCAAGGCGCTAGGGCGGGTGGATCTGCAGCGGGATCCCCTTGAGGCGGCAGGGGCGTCTCTTGTGGTGCGCCTGTGGGCAGCAGGCAGGGCGGTGCCCCTAGCCTGTGCGGTGGCGAGCAGCGGTCCAGGACGGCGATGGGCTTCCCTTCGTGCATGGATGGCGGCAGCACTCCATGGATGAACCGGTGGATGGCTCTGCCTGAAGATGGGTCGCGGCGGCCGCGGATCTGGCGTCCCGTCCAGATCCACCGCGGCGTGGTCTTGGCCGGTCGGCGGTGCGTGGAGGGACCGGTGAGGGTATGGAGGATCTCTACCGGAGTACCAGTAGCGGCATACGTCTTCATGGTGAGACTCCGCGCGGTTCTAGCCAGCTACGAGATCAGGATGACACGGCTTCCGGTGAAAATCGCGCCTGACTACGGTCTTGGCGGACGATGGCGGCGTCTCTGACGTCGTTTCCTTCTCGAGGCATCGTTGTTGCAGGTCACGTCAACCTGATCGGGAGGTTCCGGGGGAAACCCTAGATCTGGGTCTACCGGATAGGACGATGACGATGTTTCGATGTCGTTCTCCCTCCTGGGGGCATCGTTTTGGACCAAGTGCTGGCTGGAGGGGACAAGAGAAGGAGCGGTGCTTCATCTTGTCCATTGATGACGGCGGATCTCGGCGGCGTGGCGCATTGGAGACTCGGCGCCTGATGAGCGGAGATGGGCTCGCGCAGGAGGGTGACGCTGCCTGGCGTTGTGGTGGCGTCGGCGGCAGCTAGACTGGGCAAGGTTGATGCAACAATACATCTCTGAAGATGGTTTAGTGGCAGGTGGTTGCGGCGACCTCATACCCGGCAGGCGTTCTGGTTGAGGAGCACGCCGGACTGGTGGGTGCCCATGCCCGGCAGGCGTCCAGGTTGGGACCCCAAGTCTTAGATGTTAGGTTTGGCTGCGAGATATGTTTGATATTAGTCCAGACTTTCAGCACCCCTTCATCAACTGGATAGGAATAGCGACAAATGTTGCTTAGTCGGTGGCTTTAGTCTTACTATTGTATGACTTTGTAAAGTCTTGTGTCAATAATTAATAAAATTGCTGTATGCATCGTCCAGATGCAGAGGCCGGGGTCATCCTCATTTTCTTAAAAAAACATGTTACTCACTGTTTTCACGCGCGCATGAGCCTCGGTCCGGTAAATCAACGATGGCCATGTCCAAGTGCCAAAATCTCAACCCCACGATACAAAACACAACTTCATTTCATTTGATTAATAATCATAAGGGAAACAAAAAGAAAAGTGAAAACAAAAGATTGCGACATGAATTGTACCAAGAAATAAACAAAACCGCGCTCAAAAATTCAGACAAGACAGCATCACGATCCTCAGACGAGACGCCTTTCAGTGGCTTGGTGGGCACCGGAAATCGGTGGGGCAGACCTTGCCGCAGTTGTTGAGGACGAGGCGGAGGTTGACGGGGAGGTGGAGGTTGACGCCGAGCACATTGGCGTCGATGTTTGTGCAGAGGCAGAGCGCTGCGTCCAGGCCGACGAGCCCGTCGAGGAGCGAGCAGCAAGTCTCATCGCGCGGCACGTTCACCTTGAGCTTGAGCAGGCCCAGCACGTTCGCGCACGCCTTCAGCTTCAGCCCGTCCTTGGGGCACGACCCCTCGTAGCCGCCGTGGGCGCTCGCCGAGGCCGCGATCACGAGCCCGACGGCCAGGAGGAGCAGCGCTCTGGGTGCCATGGCCATTTGCGATGGAGCGTGCAAGCTAGTGCGTGCGATCGAGCTGCGATTGTGCTTTGCAATGTGCGCTTGCTGTGTGTGTGAGTGAGTGTGTGCATGGCGAGTGGTATTTATAGATGGAGATTATGTGTGATACGAGGCTGCTCATCACCTCCGATGGGAAAGCGGTGTGAGATGAGATGGTGTGCCGCGCATCGCATGTGGTTCCGAGCTGGCCCGTCAGGGATCATTGCCTCCCTCGATTTGGACTCGTATGCACATATGCATCCGTGACTGCTTCGAATGTGTTTATATTCCGACTGCATGTTACGTCCAGTTCATGTATTTGTTTGCATACTGGACTAAGCATGTGGCGTCGGTCGGCATGCAGTTAGTGGTGATCCAGGCAGAGAGTCGATCAGAATTCAGATGATGGCGTCCAGGGGATCAATCTCATCAGAGCATCTTCAATCGCTCGACTCAAACCCCCTCATAGACGGCCTGGTCACCAATCAAGAAAATGTCCGGGCGCTTCAAACAAGTCTTAAACGTCCGGGATAACCCGCACCATATGGGCGAATCTCTACTATTAAAGGGGGATCGTACGTCGTGATGGTTCGTCCTCGTTCGATCCCCACCTCCCTTACGACTTCGTACAACCCACGTAGATACAAATCAGTCGTAGTATATCCCAACCGCGCAGGAAAAAAAAACAGCTCCGTATCCACGCCCCCACGGGCCACGATCTACGAAAACCTCCGCAGCCCTGCGCAGCGCCGCCAACAGCCCTCCGGCACCGGCATCCCTCCGAGCGCTACTGCTGACGTGATCTTCCCCCTCCCCCTCTTTCCAGCACCTCCAGTTCCCGCCCTCCCTCCGTCCCTCCCATCGTCAATGTCGCGCCGCCGCGATCGCCCGCCACCTGACAGAACTGACACCACTGCTGTGGGTCTCGGCGTTGTTCGACGTTCGTACAGCGAACCAACCGCCACGGCGATCGCCCTCTACGTCATTTGTTGCGCCGCCTAATGCAACCAGCGCCACTGTGGCCGCCCTGAGCGTCTTTTGTCACGCACCCTAATGGAACCGGGCACACCGTCGAGACAATGTGGTTTGCCTGTAATTAGCATCCTAAACTCCTAATGTAATGATGATTTGATCTATGCCCATGATATATCATCTAATTCTACTTTCAGTGTCCCTTTTGCAGCGCAAATCACCTTGGCTGCACGTATTTACAGTCCTAACCGCTTTGTTATTCAGATTGTTCCATCGCATTAGCATACACCGTGTTCAAGGTATATGTGTGCTATATACGTATAGCTGCAAGGATCAAAACTTGAGTTATTGGATGATTTGATTCAATGTCGCATCTTGCTTTGATCCTTTATGGAGAGTAGATTCGAGTGCTCAACTTCTCCAGTAATCTCAAGCAACTGAGTCTGCAGGGTGGTTGTATTACAATGGTGAGCTCCTTCACTATGTTTTTTTTTCCTTATGACAACTAAGGATGTTATGCCAACAGGATTTCTCATCCCCCAGTGTGATGTACCTCTGCCAAAGTGATTGAGCAAAGTCGTGGGGAGCTTGCTAAACGATTGTGGAATTGTTACATTTTCAAGTGAAATATGTTTAACTGGCCTTTTTTTGCTGCACAATAATGCTAAAGAAAATCAACATGCACTAATTTTTTAGATTCCTAAGGTTGCAGGTTCATTAATTGCTGGTTTTCTTTTGCTGCAATCGTGCTCCCTCACTCCTACTTGGTCGCTCTGAGGTGAGGCCCTACTCGTTTGTTGTAATACAAGGACCAGACTTAATAACGTGATAGTTTCCTTCATTGCCTAAATATATCAAGTACGTACCAGTGGTTTCATATTCATGATTCTTTCTTTCAATAATATTTGAATTCTAAATATGCTCATGCAGTAATGTGAATTATTGCTTGTGTTACTCCATGGCTTCAATGCTTGATTCATCACCAAGTGAGTCATCTGCACAATTCCATATATGCAGTTGGTGCAGCTCCACAAGAATTTTAACATGTATAAGATCTAGCTTTACTATATTAAGAGAGAGACATGTGGATCTATTTTGTGTTTTTTATTTATAAGCTAATTGAAGGAAATATGCCCTAGAGGCAATAATAAAGTTATTATTTATTTCCTTATATCATGATAAATGTTTATTATTCATGCTAGAATTGTATTAACAGGAAACATAATACATGTGTGAATACATAGATAAACAGAGTGTCACTAGTATGCCTCTACTTGACTAGCTCGTTAATCAAAGATGGTTATGTTTCCTGACCATGAACAATGAGTTGTTATTTGATTAACGAGGTCACATCATTAGTTGAATGATCTGATTGACATGACCCATTCCATTAGCTTAACACCTGATCGTTTAGTATGTTGCTATTGCTTTCTTCATGACTTATACATGTTCCTATGACTATGAGATTATGCAACTCCCGTTTGCCGGAGGAACACTTTGGGTGCTACCAAACGTCACAACGTAACTGGGTGATTATAAAGGAGCATTACAGGTGTCTCCAAAGGTAGATGTTGGGTTGGCGTATTTCGAGATTAGGATTTGTCACTCCGATTGTCGGAGAGGTATCTCTGGGCCCTCTCGGTAATGCACATCACATAAGCCTTGCAAGCACTGCAACTAATATGTTAGTTGTGAGATGATGTATTACGGAACGAGTAAAGAGACTTGCCGGTAACGAGATTGAACTAGGTATTGGATACCGCCGATCGAATCTCGGGCAAGTAACATACCGATGACAAAGGGAACAACGTATGTTGTTATGCGGTCTGACCGATAAAGATCTTCGTAGAATATGTAGGAGCCAATATGGGCATCCAGGTCCCGCTATTGGTTATTGACCAGAGACGTGTCTCGGTCATGTCTACATTGTTCTCGAACCCGTAGGGTCCGCACGCTTAAGGTTACGATGACAATTATATTATGAGTTTATGCATTTTGATGTACCGAAGGTTGTTCGGAGTCCCGGATGTGATCACGGACATGACGAGGAGTCTCGAAATGGTCGAGACATAAAGATTGATATATTGAAAGCCTATGTTTGGACATCGGAAGTGTTCCGGGTGAAATTGGAATTTTACCGGGTTACCGGGAGGTTACCGGAACCCCCCGGGAGCCATATGGGCCTTCATGGGCCTTAGTGGAAAGGTGAAAGGGCTGCCCACCAGGGCTGCGCGCCTCCCCCCTTCCCCTAGTCCTATTAGGACTAGGAGAGGTGGCCGGCCACCCTTCTCCTCTTTCCCCCTTTGGGGATTCCTAGTTGGAATAGGATTGGAGGGGAGTCCTACTCCCGGTAGGAGTAGGACTCCTCCTGCGCCACCTCCTCCTGGCCGGCGCCTCCTCCCCCCCTTGGCTCCTTTATATACTGAGGCAGGGGCACCCCATAACACACAAGTTGACACAAGTTGATCCACGTGATCTATTCCTTAGCCGTGTGCGGTGCCCCCTGCCACCATATTCCTCGATAATACTGTAGCGGAGTTTAGGCGAAGCCCTGCTGCTGTAGTTCATCAAGATCGTCACCACGCCGTCGTGCTGACGAAACTCTTCCCCGACACTTTGCTGGATCGGAGTCCGGGGATCGTCATCGAGCTGAACGTGTGCTCGAACTCGGAGGTGCCGTAGTTTCGGTGCTTGATCGGTTGGATCGAGAAGACGTACGACTGCTTCCTCTACGTCGTGTCATCGCTTCCGCAGTCGGTCTGCGTTGGGTACGTAGACAATACTCTCCCCTCGTTGCTATGCATCACATGATCTTGCGTGTGCGTAGGAAATTTTTTGAAATTACTACGAAACCCAACAGTGGCATCCGAGCCTAGGTTATTGATGTTGATGTTATATGCATGAGTAGAACACAAGTGAGTTGTGGACGATACAAGTCATACTGCCTACCAGCATGTCATATTTTGGTTCGGCGGTATTGTTGGACGAGACGACCCAGACCAACCTTACGCGTTCGCTTACGCGAGACCGGTTCCCTCGACGTGCTTTGCACAGAAATGGCTTGCGGGCGACTGTCTCTCCAACTTTAGTTGAACCGAGTATGGCTACGCCCGGTCCTTGAGAAGGTTAAAACGGAGTCTATTTGACAAACTATCGTTGTGGTTTTGATGCGTAGGTGAGATTGGTTCTTACTTAAGCCCGTAGCAGCCACGTAAAACTTGCAACAACAAAGTAGAGGACGTCTAACTTGTTTTTGCAGGGCATGTTGTGATGTGATATGGTCAAGGCATGATGCTGAATTTTATTGTATGAGATGATCATGTTTTGTAACCGAGTTATCGGCAACTGGCAGGAGCCATATGGTTGTCGCTTTATTGTATGCAATGCAATCGCGATGTAATGCTTTACTTTATTACTAAACGGTAGTGATAGTCGTGGAAGCATAAGATTGGCGAGACGACAACGATGCTACGATGGAGATCAAGGTGTCGCGCCGGTGACGATGGTGATCATGACGGTGCTTCGGAGATGGAGATCACAAGCACAAGATGATGATGACCATATCATATCACTTATATTGATTGCATGTGATGTTTATCTTTTATGCATCTTATCTTGCTTTGATTGACGGTAACATTATAAGATGATCTCTCACTAAATTATCAAGAAGTGTTCTCCCTGAGTATGCACCGTTGCCAAAGTTCGTCGTGCCCAGACACCACGTGATGATCGGGTGTGATAAGCTCTACGTCCATCTACAACGGGTGCAAGCCAGTTTTGCACACGCAGAATACTCAGATTAAACTTGACGAGCCTAGCATATGCAGATATGGCCTCGGAACACGGAGACCGAAAGGTCGAGTGTGAATCATATAGTAGATATGATCAACATAACGATGTTCACCATTGAAAACTACTCCATCTCACGTGATGATCGGTCATGGTTTAGTTGATTTGGATCACGTAATCACTTAGAGAATTAGAGGGATGTCTATCTAAGTGGGAGTTCTTAAGTAATATGATTAATTGAACTTAAATTTATCATGAACTTAGTCCTGGTAGTATTTTGCAAATTATGTTGTAGATCAATAGCTCGCGTTGTTGCTTCCCTGTGTTTATTTTGATATGTTCCTAGAGAAAATCATGTTGAAAGATGTTAGTAGCAATGATGCAGATTGGATCCGTGATCTGAGGTTAAATCCTCATTGCTGCACAGAAGAATTATGTCCTTAATGCACCGCTAGGTGACGGACCTATTGCAGGAGCAAATGCAGATGTTATGAACGTTTGGCTAGCTCAATATGATGACTACTTGATAGTTTAAGTGCACCATGCTTAACGGCTTAGAATCGGGACTTCAAAGACGTTTTGAATGTCATGGACCATATGAGATGTTCCAGGAGTTGAAGCTAATATTTCAAGCAAATACCCGAGTTGAGAGATATGAAGTCTCCAACAAGTTCTATAGCTAAAAGATGGAGGAGAATCGCTCAACTAGTGAGCATGTGCTCAGATTGTCTGAGTACTACAATCGCTTGAATCAAGTGGGAGTTAATCTTCCAGATAAGATAGTGATTGACAGAATTCTCTAGTCACCATCACCAAGTTAGTAGAACTTCGTGATGGACTATGACATGCAAGGGATAACGGAAACGATTCCCAAGCTCTTCGTAATGCGGAAATTGACGAAGGTAGAAATTGAGAAAAACATCAAGTGTTGATGGTAGACAAGACCACTAGTTTCAAGAAAAGGGGCAGAAGGAAGAAGGGGAACTTCAAGAAGAACAGCAAGCAAGTTGCTGCTCAAGTGAAGAAGCCCAAGTCTGATCCTAAGCCTGAGACTAAGTGTTTCTACTGCAAAGGGACTGGTCACTGGAAGCGGATCTACCCCAAGTGATTGGCGGATAAGAAGGATGGCAAAGTGAACATAAGTATATTTTATATACATGTTATTGATGTGTACTTTACTAGTGTTTATAGCAACCCCTCAGTATTTGATACTAGTTCAGTTGCTAAGATTAGTAACTCGAAACGGGAGTTGCAGAATAAACAGAGACTAGTTAAGGGTGAAGTGACGATGTGTGTTGGAAGTGGTTCCAAGATTGATATGATCATCGTCACACACTCCCTATACTTTCGGGATTAGTGTTGAACCTAAATAAGTGTTATTTGGTGTTTGCGTTGAGCATGAATATGATTTGATCATGTTTATTGTAATACGATTATTCATTTAAGTAAGAGAATAAATTGTTGTTCTGTTTACATGAATAGAACCTTATATGGTTACACACCCAATAAAAATAGTTTGTTGGATCTCGATCGTAGTGATACACATAATCATAATATTGAAACCAAAAGATGCAAAGTTAATAATGATAAGTGCAACTTGTTTGTAGCACTGCCGTTTAGGTCATATTGGTGTAAAGCGCATGAAGAAACTCCATACTGATGGAATTTTGGAATCACTTGATTATGAATCACTTGATGCTTGCGAACTGTGCCTTTTGGGCAAGATGACTAAAACTCCGTTCTCCGGAACAATGGAACGAGCTACTGACTTATTGGAAATAATACATACCGATGTATGCGATCCAATGAGTGCTGATGCTCGTGGCAAGCATCGTTGTTTTCTGACCTTCACAAGATGATTTGAGCAGATATGGGTATATCTACTTGATGAAACATAAGTCTGAAATAGTTGAAAGGTTCAAAGAATTTCAGAGTGAAGTGGAAAAATCATCGTAACAAGAAAATAAAGTTTCTGCGATCTGATCGCGGAGACAAATATTTGAGTTACGAGTTTGGTCTTCAATTAAAACAATGTGGAATAGTTTCACAGCTCACGCCACCTGGAACACCACATCGTTATGGTGTGTCCGAACGTCGTAACCGCACTTTATTTGATATGGTGCGATCTATGATATCTCTTTACCACTATCGTTTTGGGGTTATGCATTAGAGACAGCTGCATTCACGTTTTAAAATAGGGCACCATCTAAATCCGTTGAGACGACACTGTATGAATTGTGGTTTGGCAAGAAACCAAAGTTGTCGTTTCTTAAAGTTTGGGGTTGTGATGCTTATATGAAAAAGTTTCATCCTAATAAGCTCAAACCCAAATCGGAGAAATATGTCTTCATAGGATACCCAAAGGAGACTGTTGGGTACACCTTCTATCACAAATCCGAAGGCAAGACTTTTGTTGAATTCGGAGTTTTTCTAGAGAAGGAGTTTCTCTCGAAAGAAGTGAGTGGGAGGAAAGTAGAACTTGATGAGGTAACTGTACCTTCTCCCTTATTGGAAAGTAGTTCATCACAGAAATCTGTTCCTGTGACTACTACACCAATTAGTGAGGAAGCTAATGATGATGATCATGAAACTTCAGATCAAGTTACTACCAAACCTCGTAGGTCTTCCAGAGTGAGATCCGCACCAGAGTGGTACGGTAATCCTGTTCTGGAAGTCATGTTACTAGACCATGACAAATTTGCGAACTATGAGGAAGCGATGATGAGCCCAGATTCCGTGAAATGGTTTGAGGCCATGAAATCTGAGATATGATCCATGTATGAGAACAAAGTATGAACTTTGGTTGACTTGCCCGATGATCGGCAAGCCATAGAAAATAAATGGATCTTCAAGAGGAAGACGGACGCTGATAGTAGTGTTACTATCTACAAAGCTAGAATTGTCGCAAAAAGGTTTTCGACAAATTCAAGGTGTTGACTACGATGAGATTTTCTCACTCGTATCTATGCTTAAGTCTGTTCGAATCCTGGTTAGCAATTGCCGCATTTTATGAAATCTGGCAAATGGATAAACAAAACTGCATTCCTTAATGGATTTATTAAAGAAGAGTTGTATATGATGCAACCGGAAGGTTTTGTCGATCCAAAGGGAGCTAACAAAGTGTGCAAGCTCCAGCGATCCATTTATGGACTGGTGCAAGAATCTCGGAGTTGGAATATACGCTTTGATAAGTTGATCAAAGCATATAGTTTTTGTACAGACTTACGGTGAAGCCTGTATTTACAAGAAAGTGAGTGGGAGCACTACAACATTTCTGATAAGTATATGTGAATGACATATTGTTGATCGGAAATAATGTAGAATTATTCTGCAAAGCATGAAAGGATACTTGAATAAAAGTTTTTCAAAGAAAGACCTTGGTGAAGCTGCTTACACATTGAGCATCAAGATCTATATAGATAGATGAAGACGCTTGATAAGATTTTTCAATGAATACATACCTTGATAAATTTTTGAAATAGTTCAAAATGGAACAATCAAAGAAGGAGTTCTTGCCTGTGTTGCAAGGTGTGAAGTTGAGTAAGACTCAAAGCCCGACCACGGCAGAAAATAGAAAGAGAATGAAAGTCATTCCCTATGCCTCAGTCATAGGTTCTATAAAGTATGCCATGCTGTATACCAGATCTATTGTATGCCATACCACTGAGTTTGGCAAGGGAGTACAATAGTGATCTAGGAGTAGATCACTGGAGAGCGGTCAAAATTGTCCTTAGTGGAATAAGGATATGTTTCTCGATTATGGAAAAAGGTTCGTCGTAAAGGGTTACGCCGATGCAAGTTTGACACTAATCTAGATGACTCTAAGTCTCGATCTAGATACATATTGAAAGTGGGAGCAATTAGCTAGAGTAGCTCCATGCAGAGCATTGTTGACATAGAAATTTGCAAAATACATGAGGATCTGAATGTGGCAGACCCGTTGACTAAGATTCTCTCACAAGCAAAACATGATCACACCTTAGTACTCCTTGGGTGTTAATCACATAGCGATGTGAACTAGATTACTGAATCTAGTAAACCCTTTGGGTGTTGGTCACATAGCGATGTGAACTATGGGTGTTAATCACATGGTGATGTGAACTATTGCTGTTAAATCACATGGCGATGTGAACTAGATTATTGACTCTAGTGCAAGTGAGAGACTGAAGGAAATATGCCCTAGAGGCAATAATAAAGTTATTATTTATTTCCTTATATCATGATAAATGTTTATTATTCATGCTAGAATTGTATTAACAGGAAACATAATACATGTGTGAATACATAGATAAACAGAGTGTCACTAGTATGCCTCTACTTGACTAGCTCGTTAATCAAAGATGGTTATGTTTCCTGACCATGAACAATGAGTTGTTATTTGATTAACGAGGTCACATCATTAGTTGAATGATCTGATTGACATGACCCATTCCATTAGCTTAACACCTGATCGTTTAGTATGTTGCTATTGCTTTCTTCATGACTTATACATGTTCCTATGACTATGAGATTATGCAACTCCCGTTTGCCGGAGGAACACTTTGGGTGCTACCAAACGTCACAACGTAACTGGGTGATTATAAAGGAGCATTACAGGTGTCTCCAAAGGTAGATGTTGGGTTGGCGTATTTCGAGATTAGGATTTGTCACTCCGATTGTCGGAGAGGTATCTCTGGGCCCTCTCGGTAATGCACATCACATAAGCCTTGCAAGCACTGCAACTAATATGTTAGTTGTGAGATGATGTATTACGGAACGAGTAAAGAGACTTGCCGGTAACGAGATTGAACTAGGTATTGGATACCGCCGATCGAATCTCGGGCAAGTAACATACCGATGACAAAGGGAACAACGTATGTTGTTATGCGGTCTGACCGATAAAGATCTTCGTAGAATATGTAGGAGCCAATATGGGCATCCAGGTCCCGCTATTGGTTATTGACCAGAGACGTGTCTCGGTCATGTCTACATTGTTCTCGAACCCGTAGGGTCCGCACGCTTAAGGTTACGATGACAATTATATTATGAGTTTATGCATTTTGATGTACCGAAGGTTGTTCGGAGTCCCGGATGTGATCACGGACATGACGAGGAGTCTCGAAATGGTCGAGACATAAAGATTGATATATTGAAAGCCTATGTTTGGACATCGGAAGTGTTCCGGGTGAAATTGGAATTTTACCGGGTTACCGGGAGGTTACCGGAACCCCCCGGGAGCCATATGGGCCTTCATGGGCCTTAGTGGAAAGGTGAAAGGGCTGCCCACCAGGGCTGCGCGCCTCCCCCCTTCCCCTAGTCCTATTAGGACTAGGAGAGGTGGCCGGCCACCCTTCTCCTCTTTCCCCCTTTGGGGATTCCTAGTTGGAATAGGATTGGAGGGGAGTCCTACTCCCGGTAGGAGTAGGACTCCTCCTGCGCCACCTCCTCCTGGCCGGCGCCTCCTCCCCCCCTTGGCTCCTTTATATACTGAGGCAGGGGCACCCCATAACACACAAGTTGACACAAGTTGATCCACGTGATCTATTCCTTAGCCGTGTGCGGTGCCCCCTGCCACCATATTCCTCGATAATACTGTAGCGGAGTTTAGGCGAAGCCCTGCTGCTGTAGTTCATCAAGATCGTCACCACGCCGTCGTGCTGACGAAACTCTTCCCCGACACTTTGCTGGATCGGAGTCCGGGGATCGTCATCGAGCTGAACGTGTGCTCGAACTCGGAGGTGCCGTAGTTTCGGTGCTTGATCGGTTGGATCGAGAAGACGTACGACTGCTTCCTCTACGTCGTGTCATCGCTTCCGCAGTCGGTCTGCGTTGGGTACGTAGACAATACTCTCCCCTCGTTGCTATGCATCACATGATCTTGCGTGTGCGTAGGAATTTTTTTGAAATTACTACGAAACCCAACACTAATGTACAATATGCCTCTGGCTATGTGCAATATTCCAGAGGTCTACTTTACTTAGTTCTATCAGCACATATTTGTATGCTCGACTGACGATCCGGACATCAATTGGCAAGTTATTGTCTGACCTTGTTTTGCTAATGCATACGGTGTTAGAACTACCACTTCCTTTTGCAGACAATGTTCAGTGTAATAATAAGCCCTTTTTAGGAGCGTAAATCTAATAAGCATACTGATCTAGCACTGCAGCTATAGCATATAAATATATAAGCATTCTTCCACCGGACCAAGTATGGAATGAGTAGTACTACTTTCTTATTTACTAAATTGATAATGCACATGCTAGGAGTTTACATAGCATTGTTGTTCTAATAATACGCATATATTTATGTGTGACAAAAAATTGACTTCAGGTTTGCCATGTTGGAAGACGGATCCTAATTGACTGTTCCTGCATCAAATGATTTCAGCTTGCTATGTCCCAAGATACTTTTTATTTCGACAAACTGTAGGAGAAGTCCCAATAGTATATACTTCTGCATTCTCTTGAAATGTAGATAACGTCTCTAGCAGACAAATGGTAGTTTGCAGATTGATGAGTTGGTTCAGTTCCTCCCACAGTAACTACACATGTTAATGACACCTCTGCCCCACCACCACCGTACTAATCCAAAAGTATGATGACGATGTTCATTGCCGATGGCCCCCAGAAGTGAGTTCTTCTATTTTTTGGTACAACCTGCCTTTGTGCTTAGTCCATTTTAGCTTGATCTACTTCCAGTTATATCTTTGATGTGTCGTGGTGTTAGGAAACATACTTATCGGTGATTCCTCAAGCCTGTGGATTTTTAGGAGTATTATTTATATTATATACATTCTGTTCTCGTTATGTTTAAGCTGGTATGTAGGCGCAACTACAGGATTAATAGGGAGACGGTCATTTATTTCTAACCGATTTTTCATAATATTAGGGTTTTATCCTTTTTCTGCTTGCATTAGCCTTATGCAACACAAGCATGTTGCAATGTTTAATCACAAATGGTGCTCTGATGTATCTGTACTAGCCTAATGGGCCAATACTCAAATAACGGTTTGACCTACAATATCCATTTGTAATGGCAATGCTATATCTGGTAATTTTTACATGTTATGTATTATTGCAAATATACATCTTCGTAGGGCATGGTGCGGCATAGCCAGTCCCGAGCTGCTGCAAGTGGTGACTATCTGAGCTTTTGAGGTTTGTCATTGGTGCTGCAAGGACTGTGCCGATGTTTTAGGGGCGCCCGCGGGTGCTGCAATGTGGGCCTGGGCGGCAAGGGCTGATGTTGCAACCGGTGACTCGCAAAACAGTGAGCAAGCCACATGGTGTTTCGAGGGCTGGAGCTCCAAGCCGGTGTTGGAGGCTGCAAGCTGACCGTCTCAAGGACGGCGAGAGACTACTGCGATGTGAGAGTCCAGTCATGGACTACTGCGAACAGAGTGTTACGAGCCTAGTGCCAACATGCTACAAGCCCTGCTGCAAAGCATGTTGTGTGCGGCATTGCAATCGTGTGGAGGCGGAGTGAAGCAAGGAG